>NW_027470555.1:0-36227 GCF_051020765.1 Lasioglossum baleicum
TGCACGATAGGTGAAACTATTGACATAGACGTTTCCTGTCAGGGGCGTTAACGTTCTCGAACGCTTTGACTCTCGCTTTCACAGTAGCTATATGAAAATAACGTGCCCGTCTGCTAGAATGTCTACTAATTTGTTTCCGTGAAAACTAAGTACGGTTGTCCCTACAGCGGGTAGAGCTCCTCGGAAGTCAAGTCCTTCGGTGGAAAGATTTACTCCATACGAATGGGTAACGTTCTACAATGATTTTATTCGCGACTATAATATTCAAACCATGAATTAATGTGTCTGATGCCAATACGTTTCAGCGGAGTTACTTCCGGAATACCTGACTGGACTATCGGAATCACAGAACAGGTGAAACTTTTGACTTAACCGTTCGATTATATTTGTCGGTGGTAACGTTCTCGAACGGCTTGACCCTCGATGTTCTATTTCGTACATGAAATTAAGGGTGTATACCAATTTAGTTCTCTGAACACGAACCTATACTTTCGCTGCAGCGGGTGATGTTTCTCGATAGGGATGGTCTTCTGTATTAGTTTCGGCTCCATAACAAGTGATACCCTTCTCGAAGGGATTGACTCTCGGCATCAATATTCGTACCGTGAGTTAATATGACCATTGGTATTACTGTACATTGGACTGTCACCCGGAATGTATGGTTTGACCACCGAAGAACAGGATATGTGCAACTATTGACATAGACGTTCGGTTCTGTAAAATGATGGTATCGTTCTCGAAAGGATTTACTTTGGATTTTCATAATCATGCAAGCAGTTATCTTCTCCGTCCGCTAATATATCTAATAATTTGTTCTCTTGATCACTAGTGTAGACATTCGCTCGTTCGGGGTTTTTCTAGGAAGGTAGGTCATTCGATAAAACCTTTGACTTTATGCAGGCTGGTAACGTTTTCGATCGATTTGACGCTCAACTTTAATATTCATACCGTGAATTACGGTCTTCGTTGCGAATAATGTACCGCGCATTTACTACCGGAATACCTGTTTTGACTCTCTGATTCGCAGGATAGTTCAAGCTGTTGACGTAGCCATTCTACTCTCAAGTAGTGTGGTATCGTTTCTGGCCGGTTTGATACTCGAACTACTAATTCCATCATGAAATCACGGTGCCCGTCACGAAAATGTGTGCTAATTCGTTCCTCTGGACACGCTCTCATGCTCTCGATACAGCAGGCTATCGGAGGCTAAGGTCTTCGGTGAAGCGTTGGACGCTATACCAATTGGTAACCTTCTCCAACGGCGTGACACTCGACCTTCTTATTCATACTAAAATTTAAAGCTATTTGTATTTGCGAGCACGAAGTTATGCCCACGATACTGTGGACTAGGTTCACGGACGGTAAGGTTTGACGCTCTACTTTGATATAGAAACTGTGAATTAAGGTATCCATTGCCAATTCAGCTGAGCGGATTTATTAATGGATTACCTGCCTTGACTCCCGGAATCACCTGACAGGTGCCGGTATTGACCTAGATGTGACACTGCCAATGAATGTGATAACGATATCGAACGGATTGACAGTCGATCGTCCATTTCATACACGAAAATAAGGAGCCCGTCACTAAAATGACCACTAATTTGTTTCTCTAATCACGAACATACTCTCTCGCAACAGAGGGATATGTTCTCGCACGGTGAGGACTTCGGTGAATAGTTTGACTCCATGCCAATGTGTAACGCCCCCACAATGGAATGTATCTGTACCTTATTTTTCATACCGTAGATTGAGGTGTATATTTCCAATACGGTACAGCACATTCACTCCAGGAGCACTTGGTTTGACACTCGGTATCATAGGATACGTGTAGCTGTTGAGATAGCCGCTTGTCTTCTACATATGGTGGCGAAATTATCTAGCGGTTTGACAATCGTCATTCCAATTCACACATGAGGTTAAGGTTCCCTCCACTGAAATGAATACTAATATTTTTCTCCGGTCACGAAGTTACACCAAGGATACAGCGGGTTTTCTTCTCGGAATGTAAGGTCTTCGATACAACGCTAAACTTTGTAGCAATTGGTAACGTTCTTCAACGGTTTGACGGTATGCATTAATATTCAATCCGTGTCTATTGCCGCTACGGTTCAGCCGACTTACTATCGGAATGAGAGGTGTGACTCTCGGAATCACAGGATACGTGAACTTATTGCATTAGCTATGGGACCCACAAAATAGGTGGCAACGTTGTAGAATGGATCAACTCTCCACCTTCTTATTCGTGCATGAAATTAAGGTACTAGTCACTAAAATGTATACTACCCTGTTTCTTTGTTTACAATATTATCCCTTCGATACAACGGTTGAGGTTATCGGAGGAATAGACCGTATGAGAAAAGTTTGACTCTCAACCAATTGGTATCGTTGTCTCTATACATTAATATTCGAGCCGTAAATTGAAGTAACTATGCCAATAATAATCGGCGAATTTACTCCCGGATTGTCTGGTATTACTGTCGGAATCACAGGATAGGTGAAACGGTTGACTGAGCCGTTCGTCTCTCAAAGAAGGTGGTAACGTTCTCGAACGCTTTGACTATCGATTTTGATACTTATACACACACATGTGCTGCTCGTCCGCAAGAAAGGTCCACTAATTGGTTTAAGTCAACACTAAGCAAGACACTCCCTCCAGCGGGTTAGTATGCTCGGGAAGTAGGGCCTTCAGTAAAAAGTTTGCCGCTATTCCAATAGGTATAGTTCTACAACGGTCTGGCGCTTTACTTTAGTATTCTAACCGCGATTTAAAGTGCCTGTTGCCAACACAGTTCAGCGGATTTGCTCCTGGAATATCGGGGATGACACTCAGAATCAGAGGATAGGGGAAGCTGTTGACTTAGCTGTGCGAATCTAAAGAAAGGTGATAACCATCTCGATCGGATTGACCCTCGATCTCCTTATTCAAACATCAAATTATGGGGGCGGTCACGAAAATGAATAAAAATTTCCTTTTATAAGCACAAAATTATACACTCGGTACAGCGGATCTGATTCTCGGATGGTAAGTCCATCAGAAAGAAGTTTGTCACTGTAACAATAGGTAATGTTCTACAGAGACCTGACGCCCAACTTTAATATTCATTCCGTCAATGAACGTGTCCGTTTGGTAATACTGCACTGTGGATTGGCTCCTGGAATGCCTGGTTTGACTCTCGGAATCACACGACATCTGAAGCTATTAACATAGATGTACGACTCTCAAAATAGGTGTTATCGTTCTCGAGCGGATTGACTCTCGATTTTGATATTCATACAAGAAAAAGAAGTGTACGTCTTCTGTAATATTTATCAATTTGCATTCGCGAACATTCAGCAAGCCACTCGCTACAGCGGGTTAGGTTCTCATAAGGTAAGCCATTCGGTTAAACGAAATATATTATACAAATTGGTAGCGTTCCTAAACGGATTGACCCTCTACTTACGTATTCTAACAGTGAATTACGATGTTCATTGCCATAAGTGATCATCGGATTCCTATCCGAATATAAGGTATGTGAAGTTACTGACTTAGCTGTGCAAATCTCAGAAAAGGTGGTAAAGTTCCCGAACGGTTTGATCCTCGATCTTCCAATTCATGCATGAAATTAAGGTGCTAGACGCAAAAAGGTATACCATTTGTACCTCTGAACGCGGTGTTACACTCCCGATATAGCAGGATAGTTTTTCGTAGGGTATGGTCTTCGGTAAAGCGTTTGACTTTACAGCAATCGTTAACAATCTCAAACGGTTTGGCGCTCTATTTTAATATTCAAACTGTGAATTAAGGTGTCTATTACCAACAGTATTCGGCGAATTTACTCGTAGAATACATGGTATGTCTGTCAGAAACACAGAATATGTGAAACTATTGACTGAGCTGTCCGAATGTCATAGAAGATTGCAACGGTCGCGAACAGTTTTACACTCGGGCGACAAATTCATACATGAAATTAAGATGCCGGCGCTAGAATTTATATTAGTGTGATTCTCTTAGCACGAAGCTATATTCACGGGTTCCAGCGGGCTAGCTTAAGGCCAGCTACGTTAAAAATTTCGGTAAAACTTTTGACATTATAGCAACAGGTAACGCTATGTAACGGGGTGCCGATCAACTTTAATATTCAACTAGTGGGGTATGGTGTCTATTTTGAATACTGCTCTGTGGATTCACTCTTGGACTACCAGGTTTGACTCTTGGAATCACTGGACAGGTAAAGTTATTGACTTATCAGTTAGACTCTCAATGGGTGTGGTAACGTTGTGGAACGGTTTGACCATCGACCTTCTGATTCATAGATGAAGTTAATGTACCCATCACTGAAATGAATAATATGTTCTTTCTATGTACATGAAGATATACTCTCTATTCAGCGGGTTAGGCGTTCGGAGTGTAGGGTCTTCGTTATAACGTTTGACATTACATCAGTTGGTACGATCTGAAACGGTTTGACGATCTACTTTAATATTCAAGCCGTGAAATACTGTGCCCATTGCCAGTACTGTGCTGTGCATTTACTCCGGGAATACCAGGTTTTACTTTCGGAATCACAGGATATATGAAGCTATTGACATAGGCGTTTGAATCTCGAAGATGGTGGTAACTTTCCCGAACGGTTTGACACACGATCTTCCAATACATACATGAAATTGAGGTGCCTGTCACGAAAATGTGGACCAATTTTTTCCTCTGAACACCATTTTATACTCTCGATACAGCGCGATAGGCTTTCTGAGGAAAAAGTCTTCAGTATAACGTTTGTCTTTATACAAACTGGTAGCGCTCTGACAGGGATTGTCGCTTAACACTTATATTACTTATACTTATATACTTATACCGTGAGTTAATGTGTCAATCGCAAAATAATTTTCGGCGAATTTACACCTGGAATACCTGGTTTAGCTCTAGGTACCGCAGGATGGGTGAAGCTGTTAGCTTCGCCGTTCGATTTACAAAGAAGTTTATAACGTTCAAGATCGGATTGACCCTTGATGTTCTGCTTCTTTCATGAAATTAAGGTGCCTGCCTCTCAAATGTATAATAGTTATATTCTCTGAACACCTTGTTATACTCTCCATACAGCGCGTTAGGATTTCGGAGGTTAACGTCGTCAATAAAACGTTAGTCTTTATACCAATTGGAAACATTCGCATGCGGTTTGTCGCTCTACTTTAATTTTCAAACCGTGAACTAAGGCGTCCATTGCCAAATCTGTATAGCGGATTTACTCCCAGAATATCTGCTTTGCATCACGGAGTCATAGGATAGGTTAAGCTTTTGAAACAGCTTTTCGACCCTCACTGAAGTTGGTCACGTTCAGGAACGGTTTGTCCATCGATATTCTAATTCATACATGAGCTTATGGTGTCATCACTAAAATTTGTACTAATGTGATTCTCTAACCACGAAGTAGCAATCTCGATACGTCGGGTTAGCTTCTCGGACGGTAAGGCTTTCCGTAAAAAGCTTCACTTAACATCAATTGGGAATGATCGCCGACGGACTGTCCCTCTACTTTAATATTCATACCGTGAAGGAAGGTGTCTATTGCAAAGCTGTTCAGCGGATTTGCTTCCGGAATACCTGGTTTGACTCTCCGAATCGCAGGATAGGTGAAGCTGTTGACTTATACGTTCGACGCTCAAAGAGGGTGGTAACATTATCGAGTGGTCTGACTATCGATCTTCCAATTCACACTTGAAGTTAAAGTGCCCGTCACTGAAATGAAGACTAATTTCCATCTCTGAACTCGAAGTTATACTCTCGTAACAGCGAGTTTGCTTCTCCGAAGGTAAGGCCATCAGTAAAGTGTTTGACTATATACCAATTCGCATTGATCTCAAGCGGCATCACGCTCCACTTCAATATACAAACCGTGAATTAAGATTTTCATTGCCAATAATGTTCAGCGGATTTTCTCCCGTAATAGCTGTTTTGACTTTTGGAATCACAGGATTAGTGTAGGTATCGTCTTAGTCGTTGGTCTCTAATCGAATGTGGTATCATCCTGGAACGGTTTGATCACCTCTCTCCTTATTTATAAAAAAAATTAAGATCCCCGCCACTAAAATATTTACTAATTTGATCCTCTGAACACGAAGTTACCCTCTCGAATAGGCAGGTTAGCTTCTCCGAAGGTTTGGCCATCGGTAAAGTGATTGACTTTATACCAATTGGAAACGGTCTCAAATGGTTCGACTCCCATGTTTAATATTCAGGCTACGAATTAACGTTTCTATTGCCAATACTGCTCATCGGATTTACTCCTGGAAAACCAGGTTTGACACTTGGAACCACAACTTTGTGTGAAGCTGTTGACTTAGCCGATCAACTCTGAAAGAAGGTAGTGACGATCTCGAATTTGTTGACAGAGGATGCTCTAATTCATAAATGATATTATGGTTCCCGTCACTAAACTGTATACTAGGCTGCTTCTCTGAAAGCGAATCTATTCTCTCCATACAGCGGCTTAGGTTCTCGGAGGGCAAGATCTTCGGCAAAACGTTAGACTTTATACAAATTGGTAACGTTCTCAAGCGATTTGACGCACTACGTTAATAATCAAACCGTGAATGAAGTTGTTTCCTGCCTATACTCTTCAGAGGGTTTAGTTCTGGAATACCAGGTTGACTATCTTAACTGCAGGTGAAGCTGTCAACTTATCCGTTCATCTCCAAGAGAAGCAGGCATCGTTCTCGAACGGTTCTCTGTCTCGATCTTCGTATTCATACATGAAATTAACGTGCGCGTCTCTACAGTGTATACTAATTTGTTTCGTTGTACACAAAGTTATTCCCACGATACAGCGAGCTAGGTTTTCGGAAGGTATGGTTTTCGGTGAAACGTTTGACTCTCTACCTATTGGTAACCATCCCCATTGGTTCGACCCTTGATCTTCTTATTCATACATGAAATTAATGTGGCCGATACTAAAATGTATAATAATAATAAAGGTAAAAATAAATATATTCTACCTCTCGATGCAGCGCGTTAGGTTCTTTGAGAGTTAGGCCTTCGGTAAGACTTTTGACATTACACCAATATGTATCGTTCCACAAGGGACAGACTCTGTACCTTAATATTCAGACCGTGAATTAAGGTGTCTATTGCCAATATAGTTCAGCGACGTTACCCCAGCAATACGTGTTTTGACACTCGGAATCACAGGGCGGCTGTAGTTATTGACTTAGGCGTGCGACTCTCCAGAAAGGTTGAACTGTTCTCCACCGGTTTGACCATCGACCATATAATTCATGCATGAAATTAATGTGTCCGCCACAAAAATGTATACTAGTTTGTTTCCCTTAGTTCGAAGTTATACTCCCGATGAAGCGGGAGAAGTTCGCGGAAGGTAATGTCGTCGGTAAAACGTTTTATTTTATATAAATTGGTACAGTTCGCAATCTATTTGTCTCTCTGCTTTAATATTCAATTCGTGAATTAAGGTGCTTAGGGCCAGAACTGTGCCACGGATTTACAATCGCCATACCAGGTCTGACATTCGGGATCACAGGGTGGGTGTCGCTATTGCCTTAGCAGTTCGATCCTCAAAGAAGGTGGAAACGTACTCGCACGGTTTGACCCTCGGCCTTTATAATTCATACATGGAATCAAGGTACCCGTTCCAAAAATGTATTATAATTTGTTTGTCTGAACACCAAGTTATACTCTCTACTCAGCGGGTTATGTTCTCGTAATGTTAGGCCAACGGAAAAAGGTTTTACTTTATAGGAATGCGTAACGTCCTCTAACATTATGACGGTCTGCTGTAGTATCCATACCATGAGTTAAGGTGTCTATTGCCAATACTGTACTGGGTACATTCTCACGGAGTACCTCGTTATACTCTTGGAATCACAGGATAGTTGAAGCTATTGACTTAGCTGTGTCACTCACAAAAGAGGTGGTAACGTTCTCGAACGATTTGAAACTCAATTTTTTTATTAATTAAATATAATAATTAAGGTGTCCGACACTAAAATGTCTACTAACTTGAATCCGTGAGCATTAGGCATGATACTCGCTACAGCGGGTTAAGTTCTAGGAAGGTAACGTATTCGGTCAAAAGAATGTCTCTATAATAATTGGCAATGTTCTCCGACGGATCGACCTTCTACTGTAATATTCATACCGTGAATGAGGGTGTCTATTGCGAGTTCTGTTCAGTGGACTTACTCGTGGAATACCAGGCTTCACTCGCGGAATCACAGGATGGGTGAAGCTGGTGACTCAGACGCTCGACTCTCATAAATGGTCAAACGTTCTCGAGAGGCTTGGTACACGATCCTCGTATCCATACACGGAGGTAAAGTGACCGTCCGCCAAAATGTCTACTTATTTAATCACGTGACGACTAAGCAAGGCAAATCGCTACAACGGGTAAGGCACTCGGGTGATAACGCATTCGGTAATAAGTGTTACTCTGTAACAATATGTAAGGATCTACAGCGGATTGCCTCTGTACTATGCCAATTACAGCGCGAAATAAGGTCTCCATTGCAATACTGTCTAATGAATATACGGCCGGAATATTTTGTTTCAGATTCGGAATCACCGGATAGGTGAAACTATTGACTTAGCCGTTCGACACGCAATGGAGGTCGCATCGTTCTCTAACGGTTTAACACTCGATCTTCAAATTCATACGTGATGTTAAGGTGCCCCTCACTGAAAGGGAGACTATTTTCTGTCTCTGAACACGAAGTTGTACTCTCGATACAGCGGAATAGTTCTTTGGCGTTTATCGTCACCGGGAAATCGTTTGACTTTATAGGAACTGGTAACTATCGCAAACCGTATGACGCTCTGAATCGATATTCAAACCGTGAATTAAGATGTCCATTGCCCATAATGTTCAGCGGATTTACTTCCGGAATACCTGGCTTGACACTCCGAATCACAAGATTGGTGAAGGTATTGACTTAGCCGTTTGTCTCTGACAGAAGGTGGCAACGTTTGCAAGTGGTTTGACCACCGACCTTCTAATTCATAGATGACGTTATGGGACCCGTCTCTGATGTGTGCACTAATTTCTTCCTCTGAACACGGTGTTACATACTCGATGATGGGGGTGAGGTTCGCGAAGGTAAGGCCTTCGGTAAAGCTTTTGTCCTTGTAGCAATTGGTAGCTTTCTCAAACGGAGTGACGCTCTATTTTAACATTCAAACCGTGATTTAACGTGTCTATTGCCAATACTATTCAGCAGATTTTCTCTCGGTACAGCTGGTTTGACTTTCGGATGACAGGATGTGTGAAGATATTGATTATAGCCATTCGCCTTACAAAGATGGTGGTAACGATCTCCAACGCTTCGGCACTAGAGCTTCGTATCCATATACAGAGTTGCCTGTCTGTCCTTATAAATGATCACGTGAAGACATAGCGAGGCAATCGCTACAGCGGATAGGGTCCTCGGATGATAAGACATTCGTTAACAGGTATTACGCTATATCAATATGTAAGGATCTACAGCGAATTGACTCTGAACTATGTCATTTACGCCGTGAATGAACACCCGGCCAATACAGTCTAATCGTTATACACCAGGAATTCCTGGCTTCAGATTTGGAATCACAGGATGGGTGAAGCTATAGACATAGCCATTCGGCTCTCAATGAGGGTGGTGAAGATCGCAAACGGTTTAACCCTCGAACTTCTAATTCATTCATAAAATTAATATGCCCGTCACAAAAATTTATATTAATTTGTTCCACACAACACGAAGGTCTACTCTCGATAAAGCGGCTAGGTACTCGGAAGGTAACGGTTTCCTGTAAAAAGTTTAATACCACGCCAATAGGTAACGTTCTCCAACGGTTTGACGACCTACTTTAATATTCATACCGTGAATTAGCATGTGCATTGGTATTACTGCTCTGTCTATCGACTCCGGATTTCCTGGTCTGATACTTCGAACCATAGGACAGGTGCAGTTATTGATTTAGCTGCGCGACTCTCGAATGGGATGGTATCATTCTCGCACGGTTTAACCCTTGATATTCCTCTTCCTACGTGTAAGGAAGCTGTCGTCGTGCTGAAACGTCTACTAATTTGATCACGTGAAAATTGAGGAAGACAATTGCTACAGCGGATAGGGATCTCGGGTGTAATGATATTGTGTAAGGAATAACATTATACCATTTCATACTGTTCACAGACGGTTTGAATCTCCAATTTAATATTCATAGCGTGATATAGGGTGTCCATCGCCAATACTCTTCAGCTAATTTTTTCCTGGAATACCTGGTTTCACTTTCGGAATCTCATGGTCGGTTATGTTATTGGCTTAGTCATTCTATTCTCAAGGAAGTTGGTATCGTTTTCAAACGGTTTGGCAATCGATCTTCAAATTCACACATGAAATTACTGGTGCCGTCACTATGATATATACTAATTTGCTTCCTTGAACACGATTATATACTCTGTACAGCGGATATGTTCTCGGTATGTAAGGCCGTCGGTAAATATGTTGACTGTATAGCAATGGGTAACGTTCTACAATGGCTGGGCTCTGTTCTTTAATATTTATGATGTAGTATAGCGTGTGCAATTCGAACAGAGCACTGCGGGTTTAGTTGCGGAATAACTGGTTGGTCTCTTGGTACCACTGGTGAGGTGAAGCTATTGATATAGCCGTTCGACTTTCAAAGAAGGTGGTATCCCTCTTAACCAGTTTGACCCTCGATCTTCTAATTCCTACATGAAATTAAGGTCCTCGTCACTAAAATGTACTTAGAATTTGCTTCTCTGAACACGAAGGTACACTCACGACTCAGCGGGTTAGCTTCTCGGATCGTAAGACCTTCGGTGAAAAGTTTGACTCTGTGCGAATACGTAACGATCTGCAGCGGTTCCACGCTTTACTCTAATGCTGAAGAAGTGAATTAAGGTGACTATTTCCAGTACTGTTCAGCGCTTCAACTGACGGAATCACAAGAAAAGGTGAAGCTATTGGCTATGCCGTTCGAATCTCAATGAAAGTGGTAACGTTCCCGAACGGTTTGACCCTCCATCTTCAAATTATACATGAAATGACGGTGCCCGTGACCAAAGTGTATACTTATTTGCTTCTCTGAACACGAAGTAATACCCTTCATATAGGGTGTTTGCTTCTCGGAAGGTAAAGTCTTCTGTAAAACGTATAACTTCAAACCAACTTTTAATGTTCTCAAACGGATAGTCGCTATACTTTAACGTTCAAACCGTGAAATAAGGTGTTTATTTCTAATACTGTATACCGGATTTACTCCCGGTATACCCGTTCCGACTATCGGAATCGCAGGATATGTGTAGCAAGTTACTTAGCCGTTCGACTTTCAAAGAACGTCGAAACGTTCTCGAACGGTTTGGTACTCGATCTTCTTATTCATACATGAATTTATGTTGCCCGTGACTTAAACCATTAATCGATTGTTTCCCTGAACACGGAGTTACACCCACGATAGGGCGTGTTATGTTCGCGAAAGGTAAGGTATCCGGTATTGAGTATGACGTTATGCCAATTGGTAACCGTCTCAAATGATTTGACTCTCTACATTAATATTCATACCGTGAATAAAGCTGTCTACTTCTAATACTGTTCAGAACATTTACTCCTGGAATACCAGACCCGGAATCACAACTATAGATGATGCTATTGACTCAACCGTTCATCTCTCAGAGAATGTGGTACCGTTTTCTACCGCTCTTACATTCAATTTTGCTATTTATACATGAAAATGTTGTGCCCCATTGCTAACATGTCTACTAATTGGATTCCCTGAGCATTAAGCAAGACACTCGCTACTGCGAGTTAGGTTCTCGGATGGTATGGTATTCGGTAAAAAGGTTGACTTCATACGAATAGGTTACATTCTACATCGGTCTGACGCTTTAAGTTAATCATCAAACCGTGAATTAAGGTGTCTATTGCCAGTACTATTCAGCTGATCTATTCCCGGAATACATGGTTTGACATTTGATATCTTGGATTAAGTCAAGCTGTGGACGTAGATGTTCGTCTCTCATATAAGGTGGTAAAGTTCTCGAAAGGTTTGACCCTCGATATTCTAATTCATGCATGAGTTTAAGGTGCACGTCACTAAAATACATACTAGTTCGTACCTGTAAACACGATTTCATACTCTAGAAGCAGCGGGTTACTTTTTCGCAGGGTAAAGTTTTCTGTAAAACGTTTGACATTATATCAATTGGTAACTTTCCCATACGCACAATTTTAATATTCAAACCGTGAATTAAGGTAACTATTCCCAATACCGTTCAGCGGATTTACTCCCATAATACCTCGTATGACTCTCGAAACCGTAGGATTGGTGAAGCTTTGACATAACCGTTCGTCTCTCACAGAATGTAGTAACGTTCTCGAACGGTTTGACACCATATGTTCTTATTTATAATGAAATTAAGGTCGCCGTCACTAAAATATATTCTAATTTGATCCTCCGAACGAGAAGTTATACCGTCGATACAGCGGATTAGCTTCACGGACGGACCGGATTTCGTAGAAACGATAGACACTTACCAGCAGGTAAAGTTGCACAACTTTGTGACTCTGTACTTTTATATTTATAGCCGGAAGTACCGTTTTTAATGCCAATGCTCTTGAGAGGATTTACTCCCGGAAGACCTGGTTTGAAACTCTGAATCACAGGATAGGTGAGACTCCTGTCATAACTGTACGAATCCCAAAGACGGTGGGCACGTTTCACAACGGTTTGACGCTCGATATTCCATTAATAGATCTACTAATTTGTTTCGCGAACACGAAGTTTTGCTATTGATACAGCGGATTATGTTCTTGAAGGTAGGGTAAGCGATAAAGTGTATGACGTTATAGCAATTGGTTATGTTCATCAACGGATTGACTCTCTGCTGTAATATTCAAACCGTGAATGATGGCGTCTATTGGCAAGACTCTCCAGCGGATGTACTCCTGGACTACTCGGTTTGACTCTCCGAATGACTGGATAGGTGAAGCTGTTGACTTAGCCGTGCGTCTCTCACAGACTTATACTCATTACCGGGTACCATACCTTCCGAGAACATAACCCGCTATATCGTGGATATACGTTTGTGTTCAGAGAAACAAATCAGTAGACATTTTATCAGGCGCACACTTTAATTTCATGTATTAATAGAAAGATCGATGGTCAAACCGTCAGAGATCGTTACCACCTTCTTTGAGTGTCGAACGCCTAAATCATTAGCTTACTCTATCCTGTGATTCCGAGAGTCAGACCAGGTCCTCCAGGAGTAAATTAACTAAACAGTATTGGAAATAGACGCCTCATCTCTCGGTATGAATGTTGCAGAGCACAGTCAAACCGTAGGAGAACATTAGCAATTGATAGAGTGACAAATTTTTATTGGATACGTTATACTCCGAGAACCTAACCCGCTGTAGCAAGTGCCTTGCCCAGTTCACACGGAAACAAATAGGTAGACATTATAGCATAAGTGTACCATAATTTTAAATATGAATTGGAAGATCGCGTGTCAAACCGTTCGAGAAAGTCGAACGGCTGAGTCAACTGTTTCATGTACATTTGTGATTCCGAGAGTCAATCCACGTATTCCGGGTGTAAGTCCGCTGCGACCTATTATGAATAGGCACATCAATCCACGATGTATATATTAAAGTGGAGTATCAAAGCCTCGGAGAACATTAGTAACTGGTACAAAGTCCTCCTCTTTACGAATACCTTACTTTCTGTGAACATGACCTGCCGCACCGAGAGTATGTCGTCGTGTTCATAGAAACATATTCGGATAAATTTTAATCACGGTCACATTATTTACATATATGAGTAGGAAAATCATGAGTATAACCTTTCGAGAACGATAACACCTTCCTTGAGATCAAACGTCTAAGTCAATAGCTTCACGTATCTTGTATTACCGCGTATCAATCCATCTATTCGGGGAGTAAATCCGCTGAACAATATTGGTAACAGACACCTCAATTCACGGTTTGAATATTAAAATAGAGTGTCAATCCGTTTGTGAACGTTACCAAATGCCATGAAGTCAAACGGTTGATCGAAGACCATACCCTCCGAAAGACTAACCCTCTATATCGGGAGTATAACGTCATGTTCATAGGAATAAATTAATATAAATATTAGTGACGGGCACCTTAGTTTCATGATTGAATTAGAAGATCGAGCGGAATACCGCTCGATAACGTTATCACCTTAGTTGCGAATCGAACGCCTCATTTGTTATCTACACCTATCGTATGATTCCGAAAGTCAAAGCAGTATACCAGGAATAAATCAGCTGAAGAGTATTTGCGATAGGCAGCTTATTCCACACTATGAATATAAAGATGGAGAATCAAACCGTCTGTGAACATTACGAATTGGTATAAAGTTATTCCTTTACCCAATACCATACCTCCCGAGATCCCAATCCGCTGTAGCGATTGACTAGCTTAGTTTTCACGGGACCAAATTAGTAGCCATTTTAGCACGCCGAAACCTTGTTTTCATGTAGGAATAGGCATATCAAGGGTTAAACCGTGCGAGAACGGTACCATCATATTCGAGAGTCGCACAGTTAAATCAATAGCTACACCTGTCATTTGGTTCCATGCGTCATTCTAGTTATTCCTGGAGTCCATCCACACAGCATGAATAACAATGGACACTCTAATTCGCGGTTTGAATATTAAAGTGTGGCATCAAACAGATGTAGAACGTTACCTATTGCAATGGTATTAAACTTTTTACGAGATACCTTACCTTCCGAGGAACAAACCCGCCTTATCGAGGGTATAGCCTCGTGTTGATTGTATGAAATTAATCTTCGTTTCGTGACGGGTACCTTAACTCCATATATGAATTAGAAGGGAGTGTGTCAAACCGTTCGATAACGTTACCAGCGTCTGTCAGGGAGGAACGGCAATGACAATAGCTTCACCTATCCAGTGATTCCGAAAGTCTAACCAGGTATTCCGGGAGTAAATGTTCTGAACAGTAATGGAAACACACACCTTAACTCACGGTTTGAATAACAAGTAGAGCGCCAAGCCGTTTTTGGGCGTTTGCAATTTGTGTAAAGTCAAACGTTTAACAGAAGGCCTTACCATCCGCGAACATCTCCGGCTTCTTCGCGAGTATAACTTCGTGTCCAGAGGAAGATATTAGTCTTCATTTCAGTGATGGACACCTATATCGCAAGTATGAATTAGAAGGGATAGTTATGAATTGGTCAACCATTCGAGAACGAATCACCCTCCTGTGAGACGTACGGATAAGTCAATAGCTCCACCTGTCCTGTGGTTCCTGTGAGTCAAACCAGGTATTCCGGAGTAAATCCGCTGAACAGCATTGGCAGTAGTATTGGCAATGTGCAGAGACGGACATTTGTAGGAGGTTACCTATTGGTAGAGAGTCACACATTGTACCGCGGGTCTCACTATGCGTGAACTTAACCCGCTGTATCGCGATTATAACTACGTGTCCACAGTGGCAAGTAAGTATTCATTTCAGTGACGGATACCGTATCCTCGTATATGAATTAGAATATCGGGGTCAAACCGTTCGGGAACGTTACCACCTACTGTGAGTGACGAAAGGCCAAGTCAGTATGTTCAGCAATCCTGTGCTTGCGAGGATCAAGCCAGGCAATCCGGGTGTACACAAGCTTGAAGAGAATTGCGAATAGATATCCTAATTCATGGTATGAAATTTTAATGTACATATCCATACCGTTGTAGAGCGTTACGTATTGCAATAGAATCAAACTTTTCACAGAAAGCATTGCCTTCGAGAAGATAATCCGATGTATCTTAAGTATAACGCAATGTTCAGAGAACCAAAATTTGTATGCATTTTAGTAATGGGGGCTTTAGTTTCATGGAGGTATTTGAAGATCGAGTTTCATATGGTTCGGCATCGTTGCCGCCTCTTTGAGGATCGAACGGTTATACCAATAGCTTCACCAATCCGGTGATTCAGAGATCCAAACCTGGTATTCCGGGAGTAAATCCGCTGAACAGTATTGGCAATAGATACCTCAATTTAAGGCTCGAATATTAATGTACAGACACAACCAGTTGTAGATCGGTACCTAGTGCTATAAAGCCAAACGTTTTACAAAAGACCTTACCCCCCCCCCCCCCCGCCCAAAAAAATTAACCGGCCGAATCGAGAGCATGACTTCGTTGTGAGAGAAGCAAATGATTATACACTTTAGTGTCAAGAAGCTTAATTTCGTGTATCAATTACAAGTTCGAGGATCAAACCGCTCGAGATCGTTACCACCTTCTATGAAATTCAAACGGCTAAGCCAATAGCTTCATGTATGCTGTGATTGCGAAAGTGAAACAACTAAACTCCGGAGTAAATGATCTGTTCAGTATTGACAATGGACACCTTAACTCACAGTTACAATTTTAAAGCAGGCCGTCAATCCGTCGGTGAACATTACCAATTTGAGTACAGTATTTCTCCATACCTTATACAAAACTTTGCGAGATACTAACCGGCTATATCAAGAGTACGACATCGTGTTCAGAGAAGCAACGTAGTGTACAATTTAGTGACTGGTACTTTAATTTCCCGTTTGAATTACAAAGTGAAGCGTCAAACCGTTCAAGAACGTTACCACCTTCCTTGAGATTCGAATGGCTGGTACAATAGCTTCCCTTGTCTTGTGATTTCGAGCCCAAGCCATGTATTCCTGGAGAAATCTGCTCATCAGTATGGGTCCTAAACACACTATTTCATAGTATAAATATTAGACTACAGAGTCATTCCTTTGTAGATCGTTACCTATTGGTATAATGTCAAACTTTGAACACAAAGCCAGACCTTACGAGAACTTAATCCGCTGCATCGAGGGTATATCTTCATGTACAGAGAATCAAATTATCATACAATTCATTTTAGGGGCACCTTAATTTCGCGTATTGATTAGAAAATCTAGAATCGAACCGTTCGAGAACGGTACCACCACCCCTTCACCTATCTTTTGATTCCGAGGGCCGCACCAGGAATTCCGGGAGTAACCGCGTTGAACAGGATTGCAATGGACTCCACGATTCACTGTAGAAATATGATGGTAGGGAGTAAAACCGTGGAAGAACAATAAAAATTCATATTAAGTCATCCTTATTACCGAATACCTTACCTTGCGAGAGCATAACCCGCTGTAGCGTGAGTCTGATTAATGTTCACCGGATCAAATTAGTAAACATTATAGCAAAAGCACACCTTGTTTTCAAATATGAAGTACAAGATCGAGTTTCAGAGTGTTCGAGATCGTTTCATCCTCCTATGGGTGTCGAGCGGACAACTCAATAGTCTGACCTATGTTGTGATTCCGAGAGCCAATGCAGGTACATCCCGAGTACATCCACTGAAAAGTATTGGCAATAAACACATTATTTCACGGCATGATTTTTAAAGTGAGGAGTCACATCGTCAGAGAACATTTCAGATTTTATAAAGACGTTCTTCTTCCCGAACATGTTACCATCCGAGATCCAAACCCGCTGTACTTAGTGCCCTACCTAGTGTTCACGGACGCAATTTAAAAGACGTTTTATCACAAGGACACCTTATTTTCATGTGTGAATAGCAAGATCGAGATTCAAACCAATCAAAAACGTGTCCACCATTTTTGTATGCACACAGGTAAGTCAATAGTTTTACCTATCCTGTGGCCCAGGGAGTCACAACAGGTATTCCAGTAGTAAATCCATTGCGCATTATTGAGTACAGACACCTTAATTCATCTTATGAATAATAAGGGAGAGAGTCTCAGCTCTGTATAACGTTACTTATAGGTATAGTGTCAAACCTTTTACCGGTGGCCATACCATCCGAGAAGCTAACCCGCTGTATCGAGAGTATAACTTCGTATTCAGAGAATCGAATGAGTATACATTTGAGTGACGGGCAGCTTAATGTGGTGTATGAATTGAGGATCAAGGGTCAATCCGTTCGAGAATGATACCACCATCTTTGAGAGTCGAACGGCTATGTCAATTAGTTGACCTATCCTGTGATTCTGAGACAAACCAGGTACCACGGGAGTAAATCCGCTGAATAGTATTGGCAAGGGGCACCACAATTCACGGTATAAATGATAAAGTACAAAGTAAAACCATGTATAACGTAAAGAATTTGTATAAAGACAAAATTTTTACCGACAGCCTTACGTTCCGAGAAGCCTAACCAGTTGCATCGAAAGAATGACTTCGTACCCAGAGAAAGGCATTGGCATAGATTTTAGTGATGGGCAATACAATTTCATGTATGAGTTAGTAGATACGGTGTCAAATCGTTCCAGAACGATACCACCTTCTCTGAGAGACGCACAACTAAACCACAAGCTCCACCTCTCGTGTGATTCCGAGGCTCAAACACAGCTATTCCGGGAGTAAGTCCGCAAAACGATATTGACTCTAGACACATTATTTCGCGGTATATTCTTGAGTACCAGATTTACTTTTCGGATTCACATGATATGTGCAGCTATTGACTTAGATGTGCGACTCTCAAAGAAGGAGGTAACGTTCTCGAACGCATTGACTCCCGATTTTGATATTTGTACACAAACATGTGGTCGCCGTCTACGAAAATGGCTGCTAATTTGTTCCGTTAACATTAAGCAAGACCCTCGCTACAGCAGGCTTGGTTCTCAGAAGATAACGGCATTCAGAAGTGGAATGACTTTTTACGAATTGGTGTTGTTGTCAAACGGTTTGACGCACCATTTTAATATTCAAACCGTGAAGTAAGGCGTCTGATGCCAATACTGTTCAGCTGATTAACTTCCTGAATGCCCGGTTTGACTTTCGAAATCAAATGGTACTTGAAACCATTGGCTTAGCCGTTCGACTCTGGAGGACGGTGGTATCGTACGCGACGCTTTGAGTCCCGTTGATTATATGTATACGCGAATATGTGGTGTCCGTCTGCTAAAATCTCTATTAATATGTTTCTGAGAACATTAAGCAAGACATTTGTTACTGCGAGCTGTGTTCTCGGAAGGTAAGGAATTTTGTGAAATGAATGACTTTATACGGATTGGTAATATTCTCCGACGGCTTGACTATTTTTTTCTTTTTTTTTTCTTTTGACGCAGAGTCAATCTTCCAAAGATATCCTGGCCCCCTGAGGGGCAGTCCGGGGGTCTGTGGAATTCTTACCCACTAAACCCCCTGCGGTGGTTCGTCCTATTCCCACATGGGTGGGCCCGGGATGACAGGCAACGCTTTCACGAACCTATGCCACCGGTGCTTCCACGCGACTTCACCAGCTCTCGCTGGGATCCTCTTAGGGCTTCCAAGCCCAGTCCGCATCGTCCTTCGGCAGTTCCCCGAGACCATTCGCGCGGCACCGACACCTCCCTTGACCGCGGTTCCTCGACGGTCGCTCCCTCGCCGACCGCCGGCGGTCCCCTCCGATCGACGGGAAGTCGTAAGGTGGGAACACGCCTCGCCGCCGGAGGTTCTTCACCGGACGATTATCCGGGATTCCCTCCTCGAGTCGGATTAACACCGAATTGCGGAGCGACGAGCCTGCGTCGCGCTCGCCGCAACCGCCGTCCTCTTCCGAGACGGCCGCGGGGTATGGATCCCCTCTTCACGACCTCGATCCGCCTCCCCTTCCGCTGCATGACCTGTTCGCAGAAGGAGGCCACCGCTCGCCAAACTCGATCGCTCCCAGCCATGCCAGGTACGATGGAATGGAACGAGAGGTCCATCCTACGAGCCGCTGGCGCTTCCTTCCAACCGGCGCCCAAGCCGGACACTCCTCCATGGTGTGCTGCACGGAGTCCACCTCCGCTCGGCAATGCCAACACCCTGGCGTTACCTCCTTCCAGATCATGTGCAGGTACTCACCGAAGCATCCGTGCACGTAGAATACCTGAGTGATGCGGAATGTCCGCGTGCAGCGGCTCCTCATCCAGTCGACCAGTACCGGGACGATGGGTCCGACGGCCAGGTGGCATGCGCTGAACGGCCTGCGCAGCCGGCCCTGCCACCTCTTCATGACGGCCCATCCGATCTCCCTCTTCTTTTCTTCGATTTCTTCGAGTTCCTCCGATTGTGGACGGATTTCCCTCCGCGGTAGCGGCGCTAGAGCCCGTAGGTCCATTGGTGCGAGGCCCGCCAGAATGGCGGGCCCTTCGTGCGTGGGTCTACGTTATCCTGTTGCGATCATGATGGCCACCCCGTCGCCAAACGCTAGCCATATGGGCGCGGTTCTTCTTTTTGGCCGTCAGCTCTTCCGCCGACACCGGTGCCTCGTACAGGGCCATCAAGTGCATGACACCGGCGTAAATTCGGCGCACCCCACTCGTCGGGCTCTCCTATGTTGAGCAGCAGCCGACACAGCGCTACGCCCGTCCTCTATATGCGGGGGCGAGCTCCTCGGAATGGTCCTCGATGGCCCATCGGCCGTCCAGGACGAGGACGATGTACTTCATTTGTCCTCCGATCTGAGCGGCCTTTCGTCCCCTCGCGGATATTTCCTCTTGCCGGTGGTAATATCCGCTTCTTCCGCCCGCTGTGGAATCAGATGCCCCGGGTCTTCTCCGGCGAGACGCGGAATCCCAGCGTTCTATGGCCCCAACTACTGCGACCACCCCCTTCTTCGGCGCGCAGGCCGTCTCCTTATAGTTCATCCCGCTCGCCGCGACCAGGGTATCGTCCGCGTAACACGTGACGCTCACTCCGGACGGGAGTTCGGCGTGTAGCTCCTCGGCGAACGCTTAGTCCCCACAAGATCGGGGCCAGCACCGACCCATGAGGGGACCTCCGCAGTACACCTCCCGGCTGACACTGCTATCCCGCCTGGTATATTCTAAATACCTGTCGACAGGTAGTCACGAGTCATCGCTGCCAGGTAGTCCGGCAATCGGTGCCCGACCCAGTGCAGACCTGATAGCTGCACAGTGCAACCCGTTGAATGCATTGGCGATGTCGGACCCGACGCTAGCATTACCCCACCCCATCGAACGACCCGTTCCGAGTGGGACTTGACGCGCAGGAGCGTTTCGATGGTCGATCGTCCCAGCCTAAAACCGAACTGGCGATCGTCCAGATCCGGACCTACCGTTGAGAAGAGGGTAGTCAGTCCACGAGCCAACCCTCTCCAACAATATTCTGCCCTCGTCCAGCAAGTAGATCAGCCTGTACGCTGACGGAGATTGCTGAGACTTGCCAGGCATCTGCAGCAATACCACCTCGGCCCCTCCTCCATCTCTTCGGGAATCTTCCACACATGAGACACTCGTCGAAGAGAGCCTTCTACCGAAGGCGTGCCTTCCTAGAATCTAAGCCGCTGCACCGAGTGTGTTGCTTTGTATCCACGGATACAAATTAGTAGTCGTATTAGCAGGCGGAAGCCCGATATTCACGTATGAAAAGAAAAGTCGGCAGTCGGACCATTCGGGAACGAAACCACGTTCAGTGAGAGACGAACAGCTAAGTCAATAGTATCACGAATCCTGCGATTCCAGAGTCAAGCCTTGTTTTCCCGGCATAAATCGGCTGACGAGCATTGACAATAGACACCTTGTTCCCCGGTGTGAATATTAGAGTAGAGAGTCATTCCGTTGGAGATCATAACCAATTGGTATAAAGTTATACCCTTTACGGAAGGGCTTACCTTCCGAGAAGCTAACACTTCCGTATGTTGTATACAACTTCGTGTTCAGACAAGCCAATTAGTGTCCAATATAGTGACCTTCATTGTGAGTCGTACGGCTATGTCAATAGCTTCACCTATCCTGCGATTCTGTGAGCCCAAACTGGTACTCCGGGAGTAAGAGCGCTGAACAATTTTGGCTACAGACACCTTAATTCACGGTCTGAATATTAAAGTGGAACGTCAAAACCGCTGTAGGACGTCAGCTGTTGGTATAGAGTCAAGCAGTTTACCGACAGCCCTTCCTTCGGAGCAGTTAACCCGCAGTTTCGAGAGTATAACTTCGTGTTCAGGGAAAGAAATTAGTATCCATTTCTGTGTCGGGCACCTTAACTTCATGTAAGAATGAGGAGATCTAGGGTCAAACCTGTAGAGATCGTAACCACCTTCTGTGAGAGGCGAACGGCCAAGTCAACAGCTTCACCTATCCAGTTCTTCGGAGAGTCAAACCAGGTATACCATGATTAAATCCGATGAAACGTATTGCCAATGGACACCTTATTTCTCGTTTAAAAGTTAATGTAGAGCGACAAACAGTTTGAGAACGATCCCAAATGGTATAAAGACAAACGACTTTTTCATGACCTAACTGCCGAATGAATAACGCGCTGTATCGAGAGTATAACAAGGTGCTACGACGTGCAAATGGGTATATATTGTAGACTTGGGCACCTTAATTTCCTGAGTTAAATAGAACATCGAGAGTTAAACCGAGCGAGACCGTTACAAACTACGTTGAAAATGGATCGCCTGGTTCAACAGCTTCATCTATCCTATGATTCCGAGACTCTAACCAGGTGTATCAGGAGTAAGTCCGCTGAACCGTTTTGGCAATAGACACCCTAATTCACGGTTTGAATATTAAAGCAGAACGTCAAACCGTTGTAGAACGATATCTATTGGTATACAGTCAAGCGCTATACCGAAAGCCTTACCGCCCGAGAAGCTAATCCGCCGTATTGAGAGTATTTCGTCGTAGTTAGAGAAACACGTTAGTTTAAATTTTAGTGACGGCACCTTAAGTTCATGTATGAATTTGAATATCGATGGTCAAAGCGTTTGAGAATATCACCACCCTCTGTGAGAGTCGAACGGCATGGTCAATATGTTGAGCTCATTCTGTTATTCCGTGAGTCACACCAGGTATTCCGGGAGTACATCCGCTGTACAATATTGGCATCAGACATCCCAATTCACGGTATGAATATTAAGGTAGAAGGTCATTTCGACGGAGAACATTATACCAAATGATATAAGGTCATACTTTTTACCGGATGCCTTGCCTTCGGAGAACTAGCCCGCAGTAGCGAGTGTCATTCTTCGTGCTTACGGAAACAAATTAGTCGACATTATAACAGAACAACACCTTATTTTCATACATGAACTAGAACATCGAAAACCAAACCGTTCGAGAACGATACCGCATTTTTCTGAGTGGAACGGCTAAGTCAGTAGCTTCACACATCTCATGACTGCGTGAGTCAAACCAGTTATTCCGGGAGTAAATGCCCTGTACACTGTTGGCAAGAGACAACTTAATTCACGGTTTGAATATTAAGGTAGAGCGTCAATCCGTTTAAGACAGCAAGCAAATGGTAAAAAGGAATACGTTCTACTGAAGACCTTGCCATCCGAAAGCATATCCCGCTGTCCCTAGACTATAACGTCGTACGCAGCGGGACAAATTAGTATACAATTTTGTGACGGGCACCACATTTTCATGCCTGAATAGAAGATTCGAGTGTCAAACCGATTGAAAACATTATCACCCTCGTTGACAGTCGAACGGCTAAGTCTATAGATTCGCGTATCCTATGACTCCGAGTATCAACCCAGGTATTTCGGGAGTAAATGCCCTGTGCACTATTGGCAATGGACAGCCTAGTACACGGCTTGAATATTAAAGTAGAGCGTGAAACCAATTGAGAACGTTACCTATTGGTATAAAGACGAACCTTTTACCGAAGACATTACCCTCCCAGAACCTAACCCCCTGTATCGAGAGTTTAACTACGTGTTTGTAGGAACACATTCTTATACATGTTATAACGGGATCGTAAATTCATGTGTGAATCAGAGTATCGATCGTCAAATCGTTCGAGAACGTTACCACCCTCTATGAGAGCCGAACGGATAAGTCGATAGGTTCACCTATCCATTGATTCCAAGAGTCATACCAGGTATTCCGGGAGAAAATCCGCTGAACAGTTTTGACAATAGGCAACTTAATTCACGGTTTGAATATTAAAGTAGTGTGTCAAGCCATTTGAGAGCGTTACCAATTGGTATAAATACAAACGTTTTACCGAAAGCCTTACCGTCCAAGATCCTAAGACACTGTAGCGAGTATCATGATTAGTGCTCACGGAATCAAATTAGAAGACATTTTAATGACGAGCACCTTATTTGTATGTATGAATGGAATAATCGAGAGTCAAACCTATCGAGAAAGTTACCATCTTCTTTTAATGTCGAACGGCTAAGTCCATAGCACCACAGGTCCTGTGATTTCGAGAGTCAAGCCAGGTATTCCGGGAGTAAACACGCTGAACGGTATTGTCAATAGACACATTAATTCCCAGTATGAATCTTAAGGTACAGTATCAAACGGTTGTAGAACGTTACCATTTGGTTTATAGTAATTCCCTTTACCGAATACCTTATCTTCCGTGAACACAACCCGCTGAAGCGAGTGTCCTGCATAATATTCTCGGAAACATATTAATAGACATATTAGCAGAGGAAGCCACATATTCTGGTATACTCATGAACACCGAGAGTCAAAGCGTTCAAGAAGTTTACTACCCTCCTTGAGAGTCGAACGGCTAACACTATAGCGTCACCTATCCTGTGATTCCGAGTGTGAAACCAGGTATTGCGGGAGTAAATCCGTTGTACAGTATTCGGAATGGACACCTCAATTCGCTTTATGAATATTAGGATAGAGAGTGTAATTGTTGGAGAAAGTTAGGACTTGTTATAGCGTCAAGCTTTTTACCGAATACTTTAGCTTCCGAGTACAAAACCGAGGGTATAACATCGTGTTCAGAGAAACAAATTAGTACACATTCTAGAGACGGACGAGTTTACTTCATATATGTATTGCAAAATCGATAGACAAACCGCTGGAGGTAGTTAGCACTATTTATAGCATCAACATGGTCCTTACAGGCCAGACCAATCCAGCCACACACTTAATGCACTTATTGTTAGCATTACTAATTCAATTTAGTTATTCCCTGTCATTATTAAATTTTTGCATGTCCGACTCTTGTATATACGAGCACCTATCCCAAACGCGAGAACCTAACCGAAATCTACCCAAAACCTAACTCGCAACATACGCGGCAGACAAATCCAACCCCACCACATACCGCCATAATATAATGTGTATATTATTGTCGTTTACTATGTCTATATAGTTATTTCCTGTTTGTGTTTATCCCCTACATGTCGGACTCGTGTATGTCTGAGGACCTGAACAGCGCGCCTCATGGCTTCCGCAGTGGTAGCTGCGCGACAATCGATACGCCAGGTCAAATTTAGTAGGGCTCCAACACGAGCGGCAGTGGCCGTCACGTTGAAAACTCCTTCGTGGAGGCGTATGTCAATCTGATGACTCTAGCGACTGTGGGATCAACCTACTGGACCTGAGTATCGAAGAGGTGAGACCAAAGCGACATATCAATGGGGGTCTCATACTTGAGGCAGCGCGCCGGGAATGTAAGGCGGCCCTCCAGGACATAGGACTCAGACTGACTCGACCATCTAGTAAGGTTACAACTGCGGGTAACTGTGTTGGGCGACTCAGTTAGCCCCAGGATGATGCATAAACGCTCGCAAAGATGGGCGCCTGCTACCCTACCCAGATTATGTGCAGCGAGATCCACTCCTCCCCCTGCGGAGTGTGGACAATTTGGTCGATATGCTCCCTCTCCGCCACCCACAGCAACTTGTACGGCGGAAGAGTAAGGGTAGACTGGATCTCAGCCCGCGAGAAAGTGCTGGTGGCACGACGGCTGCAGTGCTTCAGGTGCCTGGAGTTTAGGCATGTCAGGGCGCGATGCCTAAGCTACGTGGAACGGAGCGCAAATTTCTTGCGGTGATGGGAGGCAGGTCCACGTGGTGGCTGAGTGCAACGCCCCAGCTCTCAAATGCCCGATATTTCGCAGCCCATGGTCCGGAGGACGCACACAGGGATAGCAGCATGGCCTGCACCCCGTACCCCTAAGTCAGAGGAAGAGGAAGAGGATAAAAACACGTAAACTAACGGAACGACCTTGCAGCAGCATTAGCAGTAGCAGCAATGAACTGACGCATCTAGCAGCGACAGGATTGGCGTTGAGCCTGCACGAGGCCGCGGATACGGCCAAAAATTCAAGATCCTCCAGGCGAATATCAACCACTCCCGAGCGTCACAGGGCCTGCTAGTGCAGACGCTTGCAGAGTCTGGCTGTGATTTGCGGGCCGCAACCAGCGCCAGACAGCAACAACATTTCCGGGCACATTCACGGAACTGTCGCAGGGGTAAGGAATGGAACCCCCGGAACCCCCTTGGCGCCGTTAGTGCACACCGACGGGAGGGATAAGTCCTGGTGTCCTGTTGCGCCCTGATTGAAGATGACTGCTACATCAAGTCGAACTGCAGCCTGGGGGAATACAAACGGCGGCTGGACGGGATAAGAATTTATCTGTCGCTATACCAGCCGCTGCAAGTCCACGGAGATTTCAACTCCCACAAAACATCCTGGAGCTCACTGAGGACGAACAGGATGGGTGAGACGCTGCTCCACTCGGCAGCCGGTGTTACACCACATCTGTGAGGCCGGCGGGCCTGTCCGTCGAGTACTTGTCCTATGCCTCTCCGGCTTGCTGCGAGCAAACGAGCCCCACCACGAGATCAGGACAACGGAACCAGCAGCACCGTCGCGATATCTGTCGTCCCCTAACGAGGGCACAGTTATGGCTACGGCGCATGTAGATGCGCGCCCGTCCAGTCTTGAAGATGACCTCGATCCACAGGACGGCGGGGAATGGATCCGCGATGCCATGACGGCGGCGTGAGTCCTGACTATGGCGCACGCCGCGGCGAAACTGACGAGGGCCGTGTCCTAGTTGCGCGAGGAGCCTGCAATGCGACGCGAACGGATAATACAAGTCCATTGCCGACAAACTCGGACCTGTAGCAGAAGATCGTCAACAATTGAGGAGCAAAACGCGCTGCGGAAGGAGTTACGTAGGCCAAGGAAATCGCCGCTGCGTGCCGTTGCAAGAGCCAAGGCAATGTGTTGGGGTAGTCTGCTGAGGAAGTTCGACGACGACTCCTGGGGACGACAATTCCGACCGGTACTTTGGTGGCTACGGGGACATAGGCCAAGGCTCACAGAGAGCATGGATCCCGACTTCCTGCGGCGAGTCGTCGACAGCCTCTTCCCGGCAGCATCGATGACTGCGAGGGAAACATCGATAGTTCCGTCGGCGGACTGAACTGCCTGAACGGACGATCTTCTGTTCACCAGTAAGGAGCTGTGCCTGGCGGCCGTAAAGGGGGGGGGTGAGTAGGACTGCGCCCGGATTGGATGGAATTCCAGAATTCCCGATTAAAGTAGCACCTCTCTGGGGACAGTGCGGACCTGGGCAACAGTTCGTGTTTCGGCGAGGTCTGTCCACGCGTCAAATGCTTGCCGGGGGCTGTCGTCCATTGCTGTGGGGTGAAGTTCGCTGTGAGCCCGGACATCGCCATCGCCATCGCCTTCAATGCCCTGCACTGGACCGCCGTGAGTGTGACGTTAGAGCATCACAAGGTGCCGGCGTACCTGGCATCGGTGATCCTGTACTACCTGTCCGGGAGCAGTATCGAGAACCAGGGGCGGTACGGCCCTGTCGTGAGGATTGTGCGCTGCGGTGTCTCGCCAGTGTCGGTTCTCGGGATGATTCTGTGGACGATGGCGTACGACGTGGATTGCTCTAGTGACAGCTGGTGGAAAGGAGTGCGAGAGGACGGCATGGATGGATGTGCTGGGAGTGGCATGCGTTGTGAAGGGGGTACGTGTTCTGGGACTCAGGATCTCTCCGAGGAGGACGGATGGTATGTGGTTCCAGGACGGAACTTGCAGAGGACCACCCCAAGAAGTGGTCCGTGTGGAGGATGCCCGGATCGTGGTTAGAGGACGAATCTGGTACATGGGCCTCACGCTGAACAGTGGGTGGCGCATGGGACAGCTCTTCGGGGCGCGGGCACCAAGATTGGAGGAAGTGACCGCGGCGCTGGGACAACCGCTGCCGAACACCAGGAGACTGGTCGCAAGAATGCGGCGCTTACACGCTGGGGTGATCTACTCTATGACTCTGTACGAAGCTCCATGGCTCAGTTCGGAGCCCCACTGTGGGCGGAGGACCTAATGGCCAGTAGGAAGAGCTGCGTCAGGCTTGCAAGTGTCTAGCCGGGGCAGGACATCAGGATATTTCGAAGATTCCTCACTCTACCTTGCGATGCTGTCACGACGCTGGCGGGTCTCCTACCGCTGGAACAGCTGGCGGTTATTCCACCGTTTGGAAAGAGCGACGAGAAGGATTTTAGGATTTCTAGGACCCGCAGCTATTATACTGCCAGGTTTCATTTCTGCAAATTACGAGGCGCGAAGTAGGATACGTCTAACATCTTTCTTTGTTTCACTATAGTTATAATATTCTCGCTATCGAAGATCGGCACGATGAGGATTACATTGATTTTTTCTTATAATCGTTTCAGGAATACCAGACGAGGATGAGACCCATGGGAAATTGCGAAACGTGACGGAAAGTGACATGGGATAAAATGTAAATCCAAGGGTTGGCTATTAAAAGTCTACTATGAAGAAACTAAAACAGCACACGAGTAATTAAATAATGGCCCATATTAATCTTTCCATTACAAAAATTTCGTGCGATGTCAAAGCATTCTTGATCGTAGTGTGTAATGCAATGAATATGGAAATGAGTTGTGACACGATCGTTACCAATTTCTTTAAAAATAGAACTTCACCCTCCGGTTTATCGCAAACTATGGAATTTTAAATACTTACTCAAATAATATATACATTTTCGTCGTATTCACGCCGATGTGAGAACGCCGAATACAATTTCGTGTTAGAGATTTCTGTTTCCTCGGAAAATTTTAGTCAACGTTATCGAAAATATCCGTACTGGCGGAGCATGTAGTATTACTGTTGATTCCGGAATTCAGACACGAAGTATTAAAGTTACATAGTTTTTGCGTCTGCTCGTTGAATCTGTAATGGGATGCTTTATCGCAATCAGCAGACCGCTGCACAAATAGACGGAGATAGCGAGATTTGCGCTATATGGAATAGGTCAATTGACAAATACATGTTCGTGTTTCGACAGTTTGCCATGACAATATCCATAACACCTATACTTCGTAATAAGACTCTGATCGATCATTGTTATTAATCGTGCTCTGCAGCCTATACAACAATCTCGGCGACAAGGCAACGGAATAGTAACAATCCCTGACATGCGGCACTTTCCATCCAGTCTGCTTTTCATCGATACCCTTTGTCCCGCTGATAACCAATTTGTCCATTCGTACCTGCTCATACTTCAACGGTAATTTCCCGGGCTGACTGCCTGCGAACGCGAGACCGAATTAATTGCGAGAAAATGAAGAATGAAGCGGAAGCAGGCAGGAATGGCGCATTTACAAGAACCACTGCTGCCGCCTCGTAAAGTCATTGCAGCGTGCGTATAAGTTATTAGGGAAACCATTAAACCAGGTGCAATTCATCCTGGCTGCAGTCTACGGGATGAAGGACAACTGAAGTTCTACTATAGCGCTTAGTGCGACGAGGCTTACCATTTTCGCGATCAACGCGGTCCCCTTTAGTCTCGCGTTTCGCCTTGCATTTTCATCGAAAACCGGACGATTTTCAGAGACCAAATTCGCTATTTCCATTCGATCACTTTGTTTGGAATGTGCTTAAACAATTTCTGCGAGATTTGATATCGTCATGCTGATTTCCGTGTTATCCGTAATTACACGTGAATTTCAAGTAGCGAGATTTTAAGGAGAAACATCGACAAGGTGTTATAAAATATCTGATGGTAAATCCCATGATTGGTCAGTTCTCATGTTTATCACGACGAGCTGGCTATGGTACAGATACAAAATACACATTGATGTCAATTGAAACTGCAGTTAAATCTGTTCCATGAATTGGAATGAAATGAAATCATATGAAACCTAGCCTTAACTCTAACCCGAAGGAAAATGAATTTGTTTCAATTGGTAGACCAGACTGCTTATTATCTTTTTTATATTATCGCTATAACTGCGTTAGCTAACCGCGGAATAGTTAGTCAGGCAATAATAATGTCCCACCGTGTCCTACCATACCTCTCTATATCCAACCATGAACCACCATGTCCTTCGTTGCACCGTACGGGGGGGGGGGGGGTGGAGATGACGTGGCAATCGCAATTCCTGCCTAGCCTCTAAAGTGCCAGGCGGTGGCCTTCTAGAGGCTGGTCTGGATTGTGAGTACTGCGAAGCTCATAGCTTGGCATGACTTGTCAAAGATGAGCTCATCACATTAACACCAAATTTACTAAATAAAATCTAATCGGAAAAATATTGAAATACATCTTTGACAAACGATGCCAATTACCATGTCTCATCACGTGGTGGTGTCAACGCAAACGACACCCGAACCTAAAAAAAATAGAAAAATATAATACAAAACATGATACAAAACGTAGTAGAACATATAATAGAACATAAATCAGAAATTAAATTTGAATATAATTTACGAAATATGAACTATAATATGTAGTACATATAAATGACACGATCGCAAATTGTTACATTTGTGATATTTAATAATATGTGACTTTCTTGATACAACACGCGAGCTGCCACTTTTTGCGGCTTAAGTGTCGTGGAAATAGTGGAAAAGTGCAGCCGAGCTGCCTTTTATTATTGTGACACGTAGTAATATCAAGCTTTCTCAATACGACTCGCCATCCGCCTCCTATGGCGTTTAAAGTGCCGCGAATCTAGTGGAAAATAGACCCGAGCTGACTTTTATTGTCATGTGAAATAAGATATAAATTTTTCAATACACCGCGCGAGCTGCCTCTTATGACGCTTTAAGTCTTAATAGTACTTAATTGTATTTATTATTTATTTTATTTACTATTAATCTAAGTACTTGATAGTATTGCATTTTACGTGATAGTCTTTCTTTAATGTTATATGAAATGGCCATAAATTACTAATTCCAGATCGCGGTATATCGAATTTCAGAGTATTGACGCATCGTAGTAAGCATAGTGACAGAAATAGGTTTCGAAATATTTACAACAAATGCTCTAATTCGCGATGGACAAGAAGGACCAATCCTTATCCAACGAATAAATCACAGAAATATATGTATATGTCATGAAAGTCATAAGATACATGCAGTACAAACCGGACCATTGGTCCCACGACATAATGGGCAACAAGGGCAATCGTAAATATGCGGCTTACCGATCGTTGACCTCTTCTTCGTATCAAAGCAGCTCTGAGTTGGTCCTGGCGTGGACGTCAAGCGGTCCTCCTCTTGGCAACTTTTCTTCTTTTCCAACACTTTCGCAGCGCACTCGCGATGTCGCGTACACGACCCTACTTACTTCAACCGGTACCGAGTAAAAAAATTGCGCTTACAATCCTCCGAACGTGTACAATTTAGTAATGGTGTGGTTATTATATAATATAACAATTACACATATATTTGATGTCCTCTAGCTCGAGGGAAATTAAAGGCATAATTTAATTAATCAATCACAATTGAAAAAAGAATGAATTATTAAAAGAATGGTTGTAACATTAGAAATTAATAAATTAAATTAAATCTGAAGTGTTAAACATAAATACTTAAATTGAAAATATTATTAAATGTGACTAATAGATAAAACAATTTAAAAATGGTTTGAATTGTATAAAAAATAAATAAATAAAAAAAAATATTAAATGTGATTAATAAATAAAATAATTAACAAATAGTAAAATGCGAATAAAGAATATATAAATTTAAGAAAACGGTAAAAGCGAATTTATGTAAATGAATTTAAATGATTATAAAACATGAGTAATAAATAAAATATTTAACAAATTGATAAAAACGAATAAGAAATAAATTAATTCAAAGGATAATTGAATGTTAATAGTAAATAAAATAATTAAGAAGTTGTTAAAAGAGTGTAATAAATAAATAAATTTTAATAATTGCTTAATTCGAAAAATAAATAATTAAGTTAAATAAATCTTTAAAAGTGAAAACGGAATAATTGTAGTAAATAAATCATTAAGGAATTATTATAGCTGTGTAAATTAGGTAAGTAGTTGAAGGTGGATGGTAGAGAAATACATTGAATGAAATAATTAGAGACGAAGAATAATTAACCGTGTTAATTTGGGTAATTTAAGTCTGGATGTACGCGCCGCGACGTCCGAGGAAGGACTAACATGGCCTTGCCGGGTGTGCCTACCCGGAACCGTGGTTAACCGGTGGTGGGGGAGCGTAAACCTGAACGCCCTGACCTTCACCAATATTTCAAGGGCCCTAGAACTGTTCATATTAATTATTGAACAGTTTATTCATTAGTATATGCTTCCTAACATGCAGAATAACAATATAGACAGTAACTGACATATTATACTTATTTCACGTATCAATAGATTGTAACTTACATATATTTAAAGCAACTCTGTAAAGTTAAAAAAGGAAATAGTGGCAAAAAATGATATTCATCAGAAGGACCCCATATGTCCCATACCCATCAACCATCGTAAAGTAAGTTAAAATTCTCGTCCATAAATATGTCACGAATTAGTTAACTTACATACATACATATTATACGTTTAATGTATATGTTTCGTACATTTTCAAAGGCACATTTATAAAATTTCTTGTAAGTATGCTTAATGATAGAGTTCATAATGCTCGTGTATTTAATTTTGTAAATATATCAAATAATATAAAATGAATTACAAGATAAACATAGCATTGATTGACTATTTTCCATGACGCAAGAAAAGTCTCTCCCAGTATCACGAATTCCACATAGAATAGGAATACAAACCAGAAAACAATCGGAATAAGCCGAATGCCACTAATTTCGAATTGTTAGTACATGACTAAACAACGAATTACTTACCCAAGCCAGCTTCAAGGCAATAACGAGTTTCAGATTGTTTCAAATATACTTATGCAAATTATGTTTAATGTCTGAACAATCCAAATTACAATAAGTTCCATATCATTCTATTCTCCCAAATTTGGCGAATGATAATTAATAACCTTATGATCGCACCCAATTAGCTCGGATCTCAAGCTATATCATTCGTAATTGTATCATAGCTATTGGTTACGTGTGACATAGCTATAGCGATACGATTAGATATGATATGTGAAATTAAACCGATTGCCCAGGTCTCACGACGTGGAGGTGCTGCGAGTGGAGACCCACCCTGTCCACGTCCCACCCCACCTTCACCCGCATGATAATTTATTAAAATTTGAAAAAATTGCCCATTCGATGCAACTTTACTACGTTCAACCTTCGACCGCTATGCAAACGGACGGCAAAAAGGATTGACCAGAAAAATCGAAGCGGAAAGATGAACCAGAAAGAAAAAGGCACACTTCGCCATACCCAGAATTATATTAAGCCCTTAATTAGGTACATAACTCCGAGAGACATTATTTCATACCTCTATCAATATTTTTCATTTTCAATTGTATACGATGTTATGAAACTAATAAGCACAAACAAGAAGAGGACCACATTTCGTTCCTGAAGTAAGTGCTCACCTGTTTTTGGGTATGAAAGCGTTGAACAATTGATAATGAAATAATAAAGAAATTCTACGCCACGTGAAATAAAATATCTCGCTATGATTTTAATTCATTTTCCTAACTCATGCTGTAATTCGTTATAATATATGAACTTAATTGCTAGTAAGCATAACTACCATTATGAATATTAACCTTAATACTGCTTGCATAAAAATGTTATATTACTTAAATACTAATGTACACAGCATTGAAGTCTATGTGCCTGCTTCCATGCTAACTCCTTACTTAAATACTAGAATATTCACGTACATATATATTACTTGAACGTAAATCTTGTTTATAATTACAAATACTCCTTACATATCTGAAAATGTAATTCGCTCTACCTATCAAATATTTAAAAGGTTAATCGTACCCATGTAGAAATTTAATTGTAGTAAAGATAAAAAAGAGTATACTATGTGCCTGCGATCCATCGGAGATCCATATGAATACCTCAAACAAATTAAGATTAAAAACATTCCCGACATAATTCAAAATATAAATCGCTCTACTTATCAAACATCTAAAGATTTAACCCCTCATCTAATCAAGTATCATACTTACGATTTAAAGTATCCCCTACCTAATTGAAAATCCAATTCGCTCCACCTTCCAAATAGCTAAAAGGTTAATTCTACCTATGTAAAAATCTAATTGCAGTAAAGAAGAAGACAGTACCATGAGGCAGCCTTCCCTCGGTGATCGATAGGAATACATGAAACAAATTATGATTAAAAACATTCGCTACCGAATTAAAAAGCTAATTCGCGCTACTTATCAAATGTCTAAAAGATTGATCCCACCTACATAAAAATCGAACAAAATGAAGGAAAAGCAGGGAAATATCATGAGACTGCCATTCATGCATGGGCCATAAGAGTACCTGATACAAATTTTGTAAACCCTGCTAATATAAGAACTGCTATTAACTCCTGTACATCATAATATATGTGTAAAAACCCAGGAGCGGAGGGGGTATAACCTCCCTATTAGGAATAAAGCGTTATTCACCCTACCCACATAAATAATTAAATATTTCCTTCAGAATAGTATCTACACAAAAATCATAATCAAGCAAGGAAAAGGGAAATGGATGTGAGGTTTGTGAGATTTGCATCACTGCTCATCCTTTATCATATCAAACCACAGAAAAATTAGGAAAATTTTATGAGACGTAATTAAATACTGTAATGAATATGTTACGATTGTAAATAAATAAATGAGATTAACTACCCTTCAATGGGTCCCTGATGTACTCGCAATAATTTCGAATATTCGATATGCTGCCAAATATAGCGATACGTGCATTGTAAGTCTGAAACAGACTTATCCACTGGATAGTTATATTGGCAGTTATATTGGCAGCAGAAAGAGAACAGGTTATAATTAAAAGCAACATTAACGATCGCACCATCACTACCACTACCACTGCCACCACTACTACCAATACCACTAACAGTACTACCTCTCCTACAACTACCACTAGCACTAGAACTACCACCACTACTACCACTACTACCACAACCACTACTGCTACACCTACCACTACCACTACTACAACTACGACTACTACTACGACCACTACTACCACTACCACTACTACTACTGCTACTACTACTTCTGATCATTCATAGGCTGCACTCTTCGAGACAGTTTGTCGGGCAGCCTCTGCTCCTTTCTTCGTGTTCAATGCCAGCTGATTCAAATATCTAGGCGCGATGATATCGAAACGCAAACAAAAGAACAAGAGGTAACAAGAGATACAAATCGCAGGACCGATCGTTTTGCTCAAGGACGAGGAACGATCACAGAGATCGCTGTGCCGCACATGTGCAAAACCATGAGCGGGCACACGTTTCGTTTCGGGGCCAATCTTCGCGACCGCGACCACGATGGGAGCCAAAATGTAGCCACACATGAATAAATCGATAGGTGATGCCAGTCGCGCATGCGGAATCCCAAATGTGCAATCTTCACCGTCGACTACTCAGATTATATTTCCTGAAACATATTGGACATGCGAAAATATTTCTAACAGACCAGAGACATTGCCAACAAGTCCAGACCTACCTATTTATAATTAATTCACACACCAGGATGTACTGCACCTTCCTACTTAGCACTATATTTAAAAATGGCAAAATCAGTCATTAGAACACGCCACAGTCCACGGATCTCACACGTATACCCGGGTGCAAGGAACTACACTAGAGAAGCCGTCCAGTGACTCTCCCGTCACACAGGAGCGATACACTACGTTCATACTCTAAAGTTTACGCACTATTTACTGACATCAGCTGACGATGGCTAGAGACCGTTACGTAAATCGAGATTTAATCCATTCCCGAGAAATGAAAGTCGTAACCGAACAAGTGCAAGAATTGGTATCGTTACCTCATTTATACGATGCATAATCTACCATATTTAATGGATGATTTCATATCCTAATCGCACACACATGACGAAGATACGTCGTTCACGATACACTAACTAATCGTCAGCCGCCGGAAAGCTTATTGGCTTATGAACTATGGTCATCATATCATTTCCCAATCACTCACGCAATTTGATCCGGGGAACGTGAGTGAGACACTGGCAATGCACATGGAAGTGTTAAAACCAGAAAATCCTGATCTAAAAGCATGATTAACATATATACTGTTTATGTAACTGGCCAACGT
>NW_027470556.1:0-36195 GCF_051020765.1 Lasioglossum baleicum
CTTTCATTTATTTTGGGAGTATGTATTATAATGATATTGGATTTCTATGAATTGGTTAGTATCGAGAAATATATATTTGTAAAAGAATCGCTATTTTATTTTTCATAATTTTGTAAAGTTTAAAAAACTCTTCAATATACACTGCAGAACGATTTGTGCTCGTTTGATATTAGTAAGTTGTTTGAAGTTTTTCACCAGATGTTTTTCTGTCAAAACACACAATGTAATCCTGTTTTCTTTCTCTCACATCGAGAATATGTAGTTTATTATTCAGTGTAATGTCCGCTGAAAATGTGGATGGACGTGTTTTCGGCAGCCGAAAATCACTTGTTTTATATATGAACCGTTTATTTTGAAAGTGGTGCATTTTCTTTTGTTTCGAGAAAATTGAATGTCAGCAGACCTGACAATTTAAAAATGTAGGTTAATTATGTGAAGTCTGGGAATATTTGTACTAATTTATCAATATGCAATTTGATTATATAAATTTTCTTCAGACGAATTTAACTAAAATGATGTACAATTTCCAGGCTGCAAATGGACTTACACCACTTTCTCAATTAGTCAATTGTAAATATCATTTAATTTCAATTTCGAAATAACCAATATCGCTTGAAATATATTATTTGCAATTTAATTCGACTAAAAAATAGGGCTATTTAAATAAATAAAGGACGGAACAAATTCGATTAAAAATCAGTTATATTTACACTATTGTTATAGTTTGTAACTTTCAAGTGTAAATCTCTTAAAACAATTTCTCAATGTCGAGTCACATTTTACATAGGACACCGCAAAGCGTTAAAATACTGTTCACATTTTTTTGTTACGCTTTAATTCTTTTAACGTTTTGTATTTCAATTCTCTTTTTCTTGGGTCGCAAGTGTAGAAGGTTTGAGACTGGTCGAAACCTGGTTAAACCATTTTCCTTCTTTTCTCGTTTTAACACTAGATTTACGGGACCCGTCAATTTGACGGATGGGTGCTTCAATTATACGATATTAAAAGATTTAATTAACTTAAATTAAGTCTGTTAACATTGCGATTGTTTTCAACGTAAACTTGTCGTTTGTTTTTTAAAGAAATTATGTGGTTTTCTTTACCCAAAATCTGACGGGTGCCCGTAGAAAATGGTATACAAAAAACCCCCGTAAACCTAGTGTTAAACTACTATTCTATAAACTACTAAGCTACTATTATCCTTGTTCTATCCGACTTTCGGTTCATTTTCAACTATAAACCCATTTTTCTCCTACTCCGTTTTACTATATCGCGATAATTTTCTCATTATATTATAATTCCTTTAACGTTTTGAATTATAATTCTCTTTCTTTTGGGTCGAAGAGTATAGAAGGGTTGGGACTGGTCGAAATCCAGTTAATCCATTTTCCTTTTTTTTCTTTTGTTTTATTCCTTTGCGGTCCGAATTATATTTCAATTTTATTACCAGTAGCCCTTAATGTTTCTAAATTTATTATTTGGAATTTATTTCGACTGTAAATATCGCTATTTAAATAAATAAAGGAAGAAACAAATTCGATTAAAAATCGGTTATATTTACGCTATTGTTATACTTTGTAATTTTCAAGTGTAAATCTCTTGAAACAATTTCCCAATGTCGATTCACACTCGACATAGGACCGCAAAGGGTTAACGTTTCTAAATTTATTATTTGGAATTTATTTCGACTGTAAATATCGCTATTTAAATAAATAAAGGAAGAAACAAATTCGATTAAAAATCGGTTATATTTACACTATTGTTTATACTTTGTAATTTTCAAGTGTAAATCACTTGAGACAATTTCCCAATGTCGAGTCACACATTACGCGAACGAAGTCTTTAGCATTCGGTACGAATTTGTTTGAAAAAACAGAAAGGAAGAAAAAATCAACCATCGTGATACCTGCTTGCAATTCTTTCTGCAAAGAGCTAAGCAGAATAGCGCTTGTCTTAATTTTCACCACTATTTTGGTGGTCAGTGACTATAATCAGCTGTTGTGTATCGATAGTGTCTTGTAACCGGTAACTATAATCACCTATAGCTAAAGGGTTAACAACCCTTTGCAATCCGAACCATTCTGAACGTTAGTTACCAATTTCTCAGCGCCACCTTTATGAACCCTCATATTATTTAGTATACTTTCAAAACCAGGTATTATAACGATATTGAACTTATATGAATCGGTTAATATCGAGAAATATATATTTACAAAAAAATCGCTATTTTATTTTTCATAATTTTGTAATGTTTGAAAACTCTCCAATATGCACTACAGGTCGATTTGTGCACGTTTGACAATAGTAAGTTGTTTGACGTCTTTCACCAGGTGTTTTTCTGCCAAAACAAACAATACAATCCCGTTTTCTTTTTCCTACATCGAGAATATGTAGTTTATTATTCAATCTAATATTCGCCGAAGATGTGGATGGACGTGTTCTCGGCTTCCGAAAATTTCTTATTTATTTCGACTAAAAAATAGGGCTATTTAAATAAATAAAAGAAGGAACAAATTGGATTAAAAATCAGTTATACTTACACTATTGTTATACATTATAATTTTCAAGTGTTAAAGACACCCAAAGGGTTAAAGAAAGGACCATCTACAAAGTGCTAAATATCCTCGAAAGCGAATCGCGAATAGAATACACGATCCACTATCCATTTCAACTGAAATATCATTTTACCCGATACACGATCCGTAGAAGTTGGAAATTCCCCAAGTGACCCATGAAACAATTTGGCCTGATCGTGCCTGTTATGAAGCGCTATTAGAACACTTGTCCAACATCCTGCGCGCAACTTCATCTTTCGGCGCCTCCTCAAATAACCGACCGCGAAACATAAATTCAAACTTTCTCAGCAACTATCCCTGACTAAAACCCGCAGTCCGGCAACTACCCTTGAATCGTGCCGCGTTCCAAGTTCACGGGAACACGTAGTCGGCTCGCAAGCCGCGTCGCCAAGAAGCAAAACAGTCTTCTATTGGTGGCGAAGTTCAACAAACGAACGTAAACCTCTGAAGAAGAAGACGTCGGAATTGGCACGTGAGTTGATGGAAAGTTTCGTCTGGAAGAGAGATAGAGACTTGAAGCTGAATTCGATGCATCGGCACAGCAGTTTCTCGCGCGAAAACGCGAGCGTGTTGGCCTTTGCACGCACACGCGAGCGTCGCCGGCTGGGTACACAGACTGTAATTAATCCAAGGTGTTAAATCAAGACCCGTGAATGCCTCTCCCTCGTCTGCAGCCGTGACGCCTTCTCTAGCCGAGTGGCTCGCCCCTCGAGACCACCTGCCACGTCTTACAACCTCGAGTGCAAGTCCGAATTCCTCTTCTTGCCTCTCGTTACACGCCGAGACTTCGCGCACCGATCCTCCGGGAAATTTAAATCCGATCGGGAGACACTTGCCAACCGGTCTTTCACGAGATCCTGGTGTAGATATACGTTTTGGATGCATGCATAGTGAGTTAACACTAGATTTACGGGACCCGTCAATTTGACGGATGGGTTGTTTCAATTATACGATATTAACAGATTTAATTAACTTATATTAAGTCTATTAATATTGCGATTGTTTTCAAATTAAACGCATCGTTTGTTTTTTAACACTAGGTTTACGGACGTTTTTGAATACCTATCTTTATGAAAACCCGTCAGATTTACGGGCAAAGAAAACTACGTATTTTCTTAAAAAATAAGACCACGAGTTTAATTTAAAAACAATTGCGATATTAACAAACTTAATATAAGTTGATTAAATCTATTAACACTAGATTTACGGGACCCGTCAATTTGACGGATGGGTTGTTTCAATTATTCGATATTAACAGATTTAATTAACTTATATTAAGTCTATTAATATTGCGATTGTTTTCAAATTAAACGCATCGTTTGTTTTTTAACACTGGGTTTACGGACGTTTTTGAATACCTATCTTTATGAAAACCCGTCAGATTTACGGGCAAAGAAAACTACGTATTTTCTTAAAAAATAAGACTATGAGTTTAATTTAAAAACAATTACGATATTAACAAGCTTAATATAAGTTGATTAAATCTATTAACACTAGATTTACGGGACCCGTCAATTTGACGGATGGGTTGCTTCAATTATACGATATTAACAGATTTAATTAACTTATATTAAGTCTATTAATATTGCGATTGTTTTCAAATTAAACGCATCGTTTGTTTTTTAACACTGGGTTTACGGACGTTTTTGAATACCTATCTTTATGAAAACCCGTCAGATTTACGGGCAAAGAAAACTACGTATTTTCTTAAAAAATAAGACTATGAGTTTAATTTAAAAACAATTACGATATTAACAAGCTTAATATAAGTTGATTAAATCTATTAACACTAGATTTACGGGACCCGTCAATTTGACGGATGGGTTGCTTCAATTATACGATATTAACAGATTTAATTAACTTATATTAAGTCTGTTAATATTGCGATTGTTTTCAAATTAAACGCATCGTTTGTTTTTTAACACTAGGTTTACGGACGTTTTTGAATACCTATCTTTATGAAAACCCGTCAGATTTACGGGCAAAGAAAACTACGTATTTTCTTAAAAAATAAGACTATGAGTTTAATTTAAAAACAATTACGATATTAACAAGCTTAATATAAGTTGATTAAATCTATTAACACTAGATTTACGGGACCCGTCAATTTGACGGATGGGTTGCTTCAATTATACGATATTAACAGATTTAATTAACTTATATTAAGTCTGTTAATATTGCGATTGTTTTCAAATTAAACGCATCGTTTGTTTTTTAACACTGGGTTTACGGACGTTTTTGAATACCTATCTTTATGAAAACCCGTCAGATTTACGGGCAAAGAAAACTACGTATTTTCTTAAAAAATAAGACTATGAGTTTAATTTAAAAACAATTACGATATTAACAAGCTTAATATAAGTTGATTAAATCTATTAACACTAGATTTACGGGACCCGTCAATTTGACGGATGGGTTGCTTCAATTATACGATATTAACAGATTTAATTAACTTATATTAAGTCTGTTAATATTGCGATTGTTTTCAAATTAAACGCATCGTTTGTTTTTTAACACTGGGTTTACGGACGTTTTTGAATACCTATCTTTATGAAAACCCGTCAGATTTACGGGCAAAGAAAACTACGTATTTTCTTAAAAAATAAGACTGTGAGTTTAATTTAAAAACAATTGCGATATTAACAAACTTAATATAAGTTGATTAAGTCTATTAACACTAGATTTGCGGGACCCGTCAATTTGACGGATGGGTTGTTCCAATTATACGATATTAACAGATTTAATTAACTTATATTAAGTCTATTAATATTGCGATTGTTTTCAAATTAAACGCATCGTTTGTTTTTTAACACTAGGTTTACGGACGTTTTTGAATACCTATCTTTATGAAAACCCGTCAGATTTACGGGCAAAGAAAACTACGTATTTTCTTAAAAAATAAGACTAGGAGTTTAATTTAAAAACAATTGCGATATTAACAAACTTAATATAAGTTGATTAAATCTATTAACACTAGATTTACGGGACCCGTGAATTTGACGGATGGGTTGCTTCAATTATACGATATTAACAGATTTAATTAACTTATATTAAGTCTATTAATATTGCGATTGTTTTCAAATTAAACGCATCGTTTGTTTTTTAACACTAGGTTTACGGACGTTTTTGAATACCTATCTTTATGAAAACCCGTCAGATTTACGGGCAAAGAAAACTACGTATTTTCTTAAAAATAAGACTATGAGTTTAATTTAAAAGCAATTACGATATTAACAAACTTAATATAAGTTGATTAAATCTATTAACACTAGATTTACGGGACCCGTCAATTTGACGGATGGGTTGTTTCAATTATTCGATATTAACAGATTTAATTAACTTATATTAAGTCTGTTAATATTGCGACTGTTTTCAAATTAAAACCATCGTTAGTTTTTTAAAGAAAATATGTGGTTTTCTTTACCCTAAATCTGACGGGTGTCCGTAGAAATAAGTATACAAAAAAAGCCCGTAAACCTAGTGTTAATATTGTATAATTGGAGCAACTCACCGTCAAATTGTCGGGTCCCGTAAATCTAGTGTTAAAGAAAATATGTGGCTTTCTTTACCCTATATCTAATGGGTGTCCGTAGAAATAGGTATACAAAAATCCCCCGTAAAACGTGTGTTAAGGAGTGAGAGAATTTTGGTGTCGCATAGCCGGGCCCGAATGTGCTGAAAAACATTTTTTATATGATATGTTTGTATGTGTACCTTATTTTTCTATTTGATACATTTTATTGTTCTGTATTTTATTTTTATTATTTAATTTTTGCATTTTTGTTTTATTATTTGAATATCAAATTTCAGATGTTTCTGAATTTCTGCGTATCAATTTTGTTTATAAAAAGCGTTAATTCTGATGATGAATGGGTTTTTTAATTGAAAATATGAAATTTTGCAGTTATTTTAGTTTATGTGAAATTGGTTAAATCTTTGAGATTTTGTAGTTAATGGTAATTAGATATTAAAAATTGACTGATTTGGAAAAGAATGTTTTAAATGAATTTTTCTATAAAAACCAATGATTCTGTGTTAATAAAATAAATGGGATACGTATGGAACAGAATAGTAATGAATAATTATTAATTATTAATAAATGATTGATTATTCAGATAAAAAATTCGATGAAACTTCAATTTCTTTTGTATCATCGCTATCATCACCATTTTCATCGTTATCATCGTCATTTTTATTATTCATTCTTGTTATTTCTTTTATTATCTGATCTCACGTGATTCGGATCCTTGTTTATAATTAAATACAAATGCAATATGTAATATACGAATATATTACATAATAAACGAACTAAAAAGTATACTAAACGCTGAGAGTATTTATATATTAATTAAATTATGATATTATATATTCAAGCTTCGTTAAATTACTTGCTCCTTGTACAAGAATAAATTAAATTAATAATATTCAATTTTACATAGCCAAAACAATCACGTTATCACTTTTATTTCTATGAGCTTCCTTTTGTCGTTAAAAACTCCTATGTTAATTTTAATTTTAATCATATTTAACGTTTTTGATGTATTAAACACATTTTAATTTATTATTTATAAATCTGCCTTCCAACTTTTGTTTTTGCCTCTTTAACACTAACATCTAAAAAACGTTATCATCGCACATAAATAAATTCGTTACGCATGAGTTCGACTCAAATTTTTCATACTTTTTATTTCTTTGTTTAATTCCGTCCAGGCCTCAAAATATTCGAAACATCTTGAAATTGAGAATATGTTTCGTTTTTCACAAAAATTACAATTTAAATAGCCAATGGTCACTACTTTATACGCATGACGAGTGTACTCGTCAATACACAAAATCGTGCCACTTCTCCATGACGAGTATACTCGTCAATCACAGTTAACTGGTTAACGCGATTTTGCATGGACCCCTACAAAAATGGGTTTCACAAATGAACACAGCTCTGGTATAGACGAATTTTGTTTCGATACGGTTCATGCCGAAATCCGACGCATTTATAAAGAAATTAACGCGATGAAGAAAGTGACCAAAGCGATGAAGATGAGAATGCATCTTGGCGAATGTTTTAGGAAGTATCACACAAAGCGAAACTACAGATTCTTTTAAATATATAATTTTAAAGTCGTAAATATAGATAAACGATCAAAATATAACGTTTTTATAAGATATAATTTATATGTAAGATCATTTTACCGTATTAAGCAAGTCACTCAACACATTCGCAAAAATTTCCTCGTCTGCTACATCACCCGCCCGAAAAAGTCGTCGTCCTCAAAGGGTTAAATCTATCTCGAGATACTCCGAATTATTTTCTGTTTTCTTTGCACTCGGCGATCTTTTAACTACAGAAAAATAGAAATTCACAAATTTTCTGGTACAAAACTGATATTATATTTTTGAGTGGCAAATTGAGGAATAATTGACACGTTGAATTATTTGATTTCGATATTTCGCAAATTGTTATATTATCTTAAATTTGATATATTAACTCTTTGCGGACGACGCCGCTCGACGGGCGAGCGTCCGGGGGGCCTGTGGACGATAGGTATTGGACCGTGCAGTAAAGAAAATGTTCACGTCGCGCGTTTGCGTTATAAGAACTAAAGCTATATTCGAATAACTTTTTCACGAGATCCAACAATATCATAAACGAACAAATTTAGCCGTGTTTACATATGATACGTTTTATATTCGTCCTTTGCGTGATATAGTTCGGAACAATCACCTATGTACAAGGCCGGATTAGCTGAAGAAGTCGCGCAACAGTAGCTCGACTCTCTCCTATCGTGTTTTACTTTTCGATTAGAGCATACGACGAAACCTTTACTTCTCGCCTAATAATACGTAGAAGTCCGTTGAGGCTTTCAACTATTCTAGAAGTCGAAGGAGGCTTGGGATCAGCACCTCGAAAATCTCCGATCAATTGATCTACCAAGCGACGTAGTACTAATTGAAATGGGATAACTTTTTTTATATTGCATTTCTTGCGATATTCCTGATATAATAATTTCATCGCGAGGCAACTTGACTTCTAAGGCTAGTATTCTCATGCGTATCTTACGTACGCCGACCGCAGCGCGAGAGTTGGGCGAATATATCCGACACTCGTCCGCGACGGTAAAAATGCTTGGGCGGATATATCCGACGCTCGTCCGCAAAGGGTTAATTAATACGAGTCTTCAAAGTTTCATGGTGACTGACAGTCACCACTCGAGTGCAAAGGGTTAACAGTTCATACCTTTTACTCGGTGTGATGAAACAGTGCCAATTTCTATTCTTTTCCTTCTTGTGTTTCTGCACAGTCTACGAAACAATCTTGAGATTGACTAGTTTATGGCGAAAATTTTAAATAAAAATGAGAGTCAGTCATTTCTCATAATTTTTCCAATATCTTTGCGTTCTCTCCTGTATTCGTTTCTCTCTCCCTCTCTACCTTCTTCCCTGTATGTATGTGTGTATGTGTGTGTGTCAGAGTGACTGGTCTCGCGTCGCAGGCGTCGTCATTCTCGCAATTAAATTCCCCGACGCCACAGGAAAACATGGAGGGAACGTTGACGATGCTCTCGACGTTTCGAAGGTTGACGCATTTGTGGAAAACATTCGAGACTTTCACAAGCTTTCACCGTTAAGCTGTGCTTAAAGCAAACACAAACCAAGCCTGTCAACATTAGGCCAAGAGTCACTCGTTCGACATTCACGCTTGCGGTATTCTCTTTATTCGAGATAAGGGATACTTGATCGATAAACTGCACGAGATAAGATGCGTAGATATTGTATAAGAATATGTAATAGATTGTTACACAGTCGATTAGATAAGATAGATCGATATCTCACTGAATCTCGAATACTTCATGTGTTTATCTTCTTTATTAACTGTCAAACGACATCGAAGTGATATGTGACACGTTATACGATTTATTGCAGATGTTATTCATCCTTTTACGATTTAATCAGTTAAACTTCGAATTTAGACGTAGAGAAATACGTTTAATTCTTTGCACTCGGCGATTTTTCCGTTACGAAAGAAAAATAATAACTCGAAGACCTTTTACCATCGATGTTTATGAAACGGTGAATGAGAAATTGTATAAAAATTATTTTACTTCGATATTCAACGCATTGCTGGGTAAGTTTTAATTTTACGTATTAATTATCATCTGTAGGAACGTATCCAGCGATTCGCTGGTAATTTTCCACGCTTTGCTGTTCCATAGTTGTGTTCACGGATGTTTTTTGTATACCTATCTTTATGGAGACCCGTCAGATTTACGGGTAAAAAAACCACGTATTTTCTGTAAAAAAAGACCACGAGTTTAATTTAAAAGCAATTACAATATTGACAAACTTAATATAAGTTGATTAAATCTATTAATATTGTGTAATTGAAGCAATCAATTTGTCAAATTGATGGATCACGTAAATCTAGTGTTAACCCTTTTAGCACCGAGCGAAAGAAGCGTATTTAAGCGAAGAATACCGCGCCGATTCGGCGAATTTACAGAGGTTTGCGAAAATGCTCATAAAAACAAAAGTAGGAGTGATATTTATAAAATTTAAAAAGCAGCATATTGCGAAATACACGGGGAATGAAACGCCGCCAATTGTGTTTCGATATTTATTGAAAATCATAAGAGTAACATAAATATAAGGCATTATGAAAATCGTACAAAGTGATTTCTCTTTTTCAAATCGTAATTGCATATAAAAAAAATCACCGTTTGGTCATAGCTTTATATATATCAGATAGTATGATGTATTGGCATTGCATTTTGCAATCATTTGCAATGAAATAGTTGGTGTCGGATAGCAAAACGAAAGGATAACGCTATGATGCACGGCAAACGTCAGACAGATCTACTACGCAAGTAGATCATGCAGCTGGTAATACGTCACTAAAAAAAAATATCACTCGGCACTAATCAGCATAAGATATAACAAAAAGTTAAATCTAATAACCATTCTTTCACTTGTGTTGCATCGAATATGAACCATTTTAACATTTTATAAACTTATTCTGAAACGCAGACCTCTTGTGATGAGTATAATAAGGCTCTAACAGAGACGCAACGATATATCGTCGTTGGTATTTTAGGCAAGAGCACCGAAAGACCATATATCGTCGTTTGGTTCTAAAACGGTTAATGGGGGCTTATTTTACCATTTTGTGATACGTGACTTGCGGACGCATTAGGCCCAGAAATGAAGAGGATAGTTTGTTGACAATGTTGCAACGAAAAGGAACTATCACGGGATCCCATCGATATTAACCCCTTAACCTACAACGACGGACATAGCCCGCGTACGATGATCGAGCCAAAAGTGAATATTACGTGGAATATTTGTGGAATATTTGATATGTAATTACAGCCTGATGCAATAATTGTGGTAGACGCAAGTTCTATAAAAAGTTTATTTATACAAAAATCCGAAATACAAAATTAAGAATCTGCAATGGTGTGATATAATTAGAAGCATTCTGGTACATGTAAAGGAACTTTGCACTTCTTACACTCCCACGTTGTTTCTTTACGTTTTTTATTTTTTTGGAAAATTCTACATCGTTTTGACGGTCTTAATTTAGAGGATGTTGGATCAATGTGCATTGGAAAATGAGCTCAACGCTCTTATCCGGAAGATAATACGCCTCGTTCTCTATAAATCGGTTTTGGCATATTCTTCAGTAGAGATTCGGCTATGTTGATCCTATAGTCGACATAACATTGTTTCTTCCCGTTATTAATTTTTCTCCATAAAATGTAAGAGTTAAAAAGACCAATATTGAACAGATAAAGAAAAATTTTTTATATCCTTTCATGTATTCCTCGTTATTGGAAAATATGCTAATATTTGGTTTACGATTGGTTCGATCAGCGTATTACACAAGTCATGCGAATGTCCTGAAGGCTGCGCGAGCTTGTATACGATTTTGGCCCGAAATTTTCGAGTCTAAATCGTAGGTTAAGAGGTTAAAACGTTAAACGTCTGTCTTTCTGTATGATCCGCGAGATAAGATTCCGTAGAAATCGTTTCTCTGCCGAGGATTGCTTTAGGTTACGACAAAGCAGTATAAACGTTTTAGAAATGTTCTTTAAACACGTTAAATTCCACGTTAACCACCGATGTCGCGGTTGGAATGAAAAGTTTAGTGTCAATCACGCTCGAGATTTCTATGAATGCCGCAAAACATGTTTTCGTAGCTTACGCTGTCGTACAGTGCAACCATTCTCGCGGAAAGCTTCCTCTTCCCACGAATGTATATCCGCGGCCAGGTCCTCCTTACCGAAAGGGTTAATTCAACACGGGGTGTCCAGCGCGGTCGACAAACGTTTTTCCGGCGTTTAATTGACAATGCGACGCCGCTGCTTGAGAATTTCATTAAACAGACCAATATCGAACGGATAAAGAAAAATTTTTTATATCCTTTCATGTATTTCCTCGTTACTGGAAAACATGCTAATATTTGGTTTACGATTGGTTCGATCAGCGTATTACACAAGTCGTGCGAATGTCCAGAAGGCTGCATGAGCTTGTATACGATTTCGGCCTGAAATTTTCGAGTCTAAATCGTAGGTTAAGGGGTTAATCTTTTAACCCATTTGCATCATCGTTCTGAAAGGATTCTCCCAAGACTTTCAATGAAATTAAGTGTAACAAACGAACTCTTACTTATATTTGATCCAGAAATTATACATATATTAAAACAACATCATTCTATACGATGCTACAGTATAAATATTATTCTTTTACATAGTTGTGTGATACAGAAATTTAAAATAGACAAGCAATAGATACTGAGTGCGGATTATTCCGCTTAATGATGCAAATGGGTTAACACGTTGCCGCGCACATTTCATTTGAGAATCATGCTCAGAAACACATTCTTTTTTAATTATTTATGACTATTAGATGAAATCGAGTGTAATTTGTATGTTTGGAAGTGAAAATTATCACATTTGACCACAGTTTTTACTACAAAAGTCTCGGTAGCTGTAACCATCACATGCTCATCATGTCATTTTTACATTTCGTACTAACGCCACTCTTTTTTTATTGATTAACGCTCTATGGGCCGAATTTTTGTTTTAACTCCAAAAAATTGTAGGAATGAGGAACCAGAAATTATAAACTTATATATGCAAATGAAAACAAATTTTTGCGTTTGAACAATTTTATTGCGATATATTCAATACAGTGTATAATATAGTGTATATTCAATATAGTGATTCAGAATCATCAAAAACAATATCAAATTGAAAATTGAAATACAAACAAATAAATTAATTTCGCGTTATTCTTCGTCGCGTTCGCATGAAGCGACTCGATTCATGACTGACCTTGTAGATTATGGCACGACTATCGAAACTCGAGTCGCAATTGAAGAGTTTAAGAATCTTTTCACGCGTGTTTCACGGAATGTTAACCAATGCTATTTAACACTATTTCTACCACGATTTTGTGTATACCTATTTCGATCAAAAGGTGTCTTTTGACACCTTTAAGTTTGAATGAAAATAATTGCCAAAACTGTTGGGATTTCAAATTATCAATTAAATATAGATAATTCGAGCAATATAACGGAATGATAATTTAAAAATATTACCTTCTTCATTTTTTTATTTTTAGTAGAAAGATAATCAAACGTTGTAATGATCTTTTTCCAAACTGTTTCGTCAATAGTAATTTCAATATTTTGCCGTTCATTGCTTTCTTCACTATCTCCTTTAGAATCTGTCAATAATCTCATTCTTTTTCGTCCTCTACTTGCATTCAAATTATCTTCCTCTTCAATCACTCGTCTGCTTGACGTGTAATTTTCATAATCGCTATCGAATTCGTGGTCACTTTCGAAAGAATCATTCAACTCGTCTTCACTTTCAGATTGTGAGCTTTCATCAATTTCAGAGCAATCTTCACTTATGTTATCTGTTTTTTGCAATAACTCCTTCTATCTTGAAATTCGGGACATATTTAAAATAATTTTAGATATAAAAAAATAAATAAGGTTAGGTTTTTAGGTTAGGTTATTTATGCTTTTTTCGTAAAAAAAAAAAGATAAGAAATAGAAATAATTACCAGTATTACAAACAGTTTTACTGCATACTTACCTGTAATGCTAATTTCAACAATCTGTTATTCAAATTTTTCTCGAATTTATTCAATTTTTTTAGAACAAGTCACTGCAATGATCTACAGTAAAATGCAACATGGCGAAAATCAAGCAAATATCAAAGTATCTTCCGTTACAACTGAAATTGGGATTCCCTAATCATATTACAATTGATATGATGCTGCAAAATGATGTTGATATTTACATGTAAATCTGTTTAAAATTAGACACTGTTATGAAATCCTCAAAGTGTCAAAAGACACCTCATGGCAGAAATAGATGTACCATATGCACATTTTTAAACCTAGATTTATAAACACACGTCTCTCATACACCCTCAACTAAAAGAACTCTTACAGCATGTGTATGAAAATGTTCCTAGAATGCTCAGATTGATTTTTCAATTTTTTTTTTCATGTTCAATTGTCAATAAAAGTGTTTCTAACAAATATTTCTAGATTTTCATTAATATCTCCCGTAAAACATAAATTAGGTGACCTTAAAAGTAAGGTGTATCAGAGACATATGTTTATGAACAATGTAACCGTAAATATAGTTTATGAATCTAGGGTTAAAGCCAGAATGAGCTGAAGGAAAATGATATCACTGATTTAATTTAACATCTGTTGTACAAACAGTCAAAAATTTAAATCTGGAGTAATGATTAAACTTAGACAATAAAATTAACTTAAAATTTGACATCTTTTGGTAGAAATAGTGTTAAGAATCCTTCCACGCGTGTTTCACGGCATGATAACCAGTGCTATTTAATAATTCTGCGAGCATGCGGATCTGCATCGAGCAAAATGGATCAGCTGGTGTGTTAATTAACAAAGCGTGATTAAATTTTAAGGTTTATTTAACGATTAACTTTAATAACGCGTGAGATAGGAATGCTCGTTTGACAGGAACATCCGAGGTTGTTTCAAATATTTATAGCGTTATATTTGCAGCGTGTAATGCAATATTTATGGTGCTGACCATGCAATATTTATGACGCTACCCAGGTCGCTATGAAACTTAATCGGACCGGTATAACACCTGACCCATTTTATAAAACGTGCGCATCCTTTCGGATGCACCTCGTGGAACGTTTTAAAAGTTTGTCTGTAAAAAAGGTGCAGCTCGAGTTGACAGTTTCAGTCGAAGTTATCCAAGCTTCCGTAATGTCCTATTTACGTTTCGATAACACCAGCACTTTCCGGAAAATTTATACCTAGCGGAAGATCGTGGAGCGCAATTTTAAATACAAAATTTGAAAGATTAATTCCATTCAGTGGCAATAAAAATCTGGGCCCTTTTGCAGTTGAAAAATAACAAACAAAAGTTGTAGATTCGCTAGGTTTATTCCTTTCTTCGATTTTTAAACGGTACACAATAATCTAGATGCCTTGAAACTAGCATTTTCGCACGAAATCAATTTTCCTTGAATTCGTCACACTTTCGATGTCGTTTTTAACACACTAAATCAATCACGGTCAAAATGACCGGTGAATAGGAAAAAAATGGAAGCTTCAAGAAATAGAATAATACTAGACATCGTGAAAATTACTATATTGGAAGAAAATTATATTTTATATAATATATAAAAACGTATATTCGAAGAAAATTCGCGAAGACGAGTGATTAACACTAGATTTACGGGATCCGTCTATTTGACGGATGGGTGCTTCAATTATACGATATTAAAAGATTTAATTAACTTAATTAAGTCTGTTAATATTGCGATTATTTTCAACGTAAACTCGTCGTTTGTTTTTTAAAGAAATTATGTGGTTTTCTTTACCCAAAATCTAACGGGTGTCCGTAGAAAAAGGTATACAAAAAACCCCCGTAAACCTAGTGTTAAGATAATAAAGTTGAACGCGAAATTTTTAATAAAAATTTGGAAAGTAGTGATTTAAACCATGGTAGGTTTAGCGTTGAACAAATATATCCGATATTTTTTTCTTTTATCGCCGAATTTTCCTTCTCGACAGTCCTATACTGTCCTGTGTCCTTTTTTCTTCTATTTGTAAAATTGTTTCAACCTTGTTACGGTGTCTGTTATTCGTTCTTCTGTTTTTGGATACTGAAATCCGCCCTTTTGTTCCGGTGTTTCCGAGTTCCATTGGCGAAATCCCTTTTCAATGTTTTTATATGCTCTTTTTCTGTTTTCCATTTCACTCCTTTCATTTCTCTGCGCTGCTTTTTATTCTTCTGAAATCGTCAGCTTTCCCGAATATAGAAACTTTTTCGTCTCATCGAGATAGGGGACGTGCTGCTATGTACTATGTGTCGCTGAAAAGTTAGTCCGCGAGATAATGGATTATTTCGCACCAAGATGGTAGTAACTAGAACCAGAGAGGAACCATCAGAAACGTCTGCAGTTGTAACTTGGTTGCCACGAGTGGTTTTAATGAACTAACAACCAGTGTCTTCAGTTTTACACGTGTATAAACGTCCACTCGTTGTCAGCTGCTTTTTGTATACAAAGAGACACCATACGTTATGTCAACTTAATATATAAGATAACAAAATTTAATTGATAAACTAGAATCACTTGTAAACTATCTACTATATATGTAGGATCGTTATTGATTGAGAGAACTGATTAGAATAATTCTGCGATTTCTTTTAGAATACGATATAACTTTATTAACACTAGATTTACGGGCGTATTCTGTATACCTATTTTTACTAACACTCGTCAGATTTACGGGTAAAGGAAACCTCCAATTTTCGTTACTGCACAAACGATAAATTTAATTTGAAAGCAATCGCAATATTAACGGACTTAATATAATTTAATTAAATGTTTTAATATCGTATAATTGCAACAACTCACCCGTCAAATTGGTGAGTTCCCTAAACCTAGTGTTAAAATAATCAACTGGATTAGACAACTGACTAGGAGCTCTGACTTATTCCTATGGTGTTGGCTTATTTAGCTAAAGTTACTTTAAAACTAGAAACTCTTATTGCTTACAGTGGTATATAAACCTTTTGTTGTATCTTCTTTTACATACAGCCGTTCTTTCTCACCTCACGCATTTCCTATGAAACCTGAGCCTTGAGTGGGCCAGGTTCTTGGTACATACCTCGAAACTTTCACTCGTTCCTGGTATTAGGTTGGTGCATATGAAATGTCGGATTTTAAGTGAATATATAAAACTGTATATCTTTTTTCAAAAGCTGATTATTCAATCGAAATATGCTCCATTCGCTTCGATACAGTTTTCACAACGAGACTTTAAAGCATAGATGCCTGCCTTAAAAAAATTCTGATCTTTAGAATCGATAAACTCTGATATCCAATTTTTCAAACTGTCTTCATTTTCATACTGTTTCGCTCGTAAAAACAGTTCTAAATGTTTAAAAAATGAAAGTCGGTTTGCGAGAGATCCGGTGAATAGGCTGGGTGCTGCAAAACTTCATATTTCAATGCTCTCGATGAAATCGGATAGTAACGATGAGCATACGTTCAACCGATCCAGCTTATTTCGCTCGGTTAGTTCGTGCGGTACTCACTTATCCATTTTCTTCACCTTGCCAATTCAGAAAGATGTCGCAATATTGTTGTACGGTCAATTTTCATCCTGGCAGCCTGTTCCCTCGTGGATACAGTTGGATCCGCTTCCACCAATGCCTTCGGATCATCATTTTTCACAGACGTTTTGGGTCTCCCACGCGGATCATTTTGTAGCGAAAAATCACCGGACCTAAATTTTTCAAACCAACGCTGCACTTTTCGATCATTAACTGTATTCTCCCCAAACGCTTGGTTATGTTGCGTGCAGCTTCTGCAGCATTATTACCAAGTTTATACTCGTACAAAAAAATTATACGAATATCGTTTAGATTCATATCGGTAGAAAATTCAAATGAAATAACAAAAGGGAACACTTTCGAGAAATCTCCTTTGTTGAAATGTGACTCTGGCAATGGACAGTACGACTATAAACGAGGTTATGTCAAAACCAAAAGTATAACGAAAACAGGAAGACAAACGTTCGCGTGTAAAAAAATCCGACATTTCATATGCACCAACCTAATATTATTCGTCCCTATTATAAACATTTTTTACAGTCGGGCCTCATCTACACGCTCTGGGTCCCATTCTTCGTCATTCAGGGCCGCATTCATTCCATTCCTATATATATATGTAGGAGCAGAAGGTGATAGAGAAAAAGGAATAATTTAATGACTAACTTAACTTTATTTTTCTACGCCCACTCCTACAATTATCATTACGGTACTATGATATATAATACATTCTTAAGATATATGCTAAATTAAATCCTAATCAGCTTTCTAATAGCAGTACGGCACTCTGCTGTTCCAACATTCAAAATACAATTCTCCCGCACTCGCATGCAGTGCACTTTTTCATTAGTAAGCTTTCTTCGTTATTCACGCTTTCCAAGGTATCTTCGACCTCGGTGGGCCAAGTCTTTTTAGACACTCAGGCTGCATTCCTAAACTTTCACTTATCATTTGAACTCGTCCTCATCATAAATATCCCTGTTTACAACCCGTAGTCTTGAACGCAACTCGTCTCATACTTATTTATCCCTAAACGCACTCGACATTCACTCAGGGTCACAATTACTTGGATCCTACAAATATAGAATGCTATTTTTCTGAAAATGGGACTTCAAACTGAGTAGAAATATAAAAATCGATGATCCTATAACAGACAACTATAAAAGAAAAACCCTCAATGGCTCAGAGAGTCTTTTGACTCACATTTCATACATTTATATGTTTCACATTATATAATCCGATACTACATAATTGAAAACCGTGAATTAAATCCAAACCAATAAAAACACGTCTCGTTTGGTTCATCAGTAAATTATAAATTTCTCGTATCTCAAATTCTCTCGTGCTACATGTAAAACATCTACCATGAACTCAGAAAGGAGACACAAAAGAAAGAATCTTTCGAAAAGAAAATCTCAAAAAAACTCGATTTCCCATAGACCATTTGATTCTCACTGAGAATTCCTTAGAATTTCTACGAAAATGGAGACACTGCGCATATCGTAGTTCTCCGACATATACCTCTGTCTCATCCAATCGTTCCCATATAGACATAAGGTAGAATCGCCATCGTTCATGTATATCGCGAAGGGAGTGGTTGATTCGAGGAATGAGGAACGACGTGTCCCGCAGGCGAGCGACGGTGGAAGAAAATATACGGTGGAAATAACATTCGCTCTGAAGAACTTTATCAGCGGGGCCAACTCATTTCCAAAGTAATTCCGTTCGAGGCCGTGAGCGCATATACGCGTCCGTACGTCAAGTGGAAGCGGACAGGTTCCCGAGGCCGGCCGGCACTTTGTCACACTTGCACCATCCGCATTCGGATAAGATATGATTCTCATATGGGCCGGCGTGTCCTCGAGTCAGGCTGATCATCTTTTTGCCGTGCCAGTCCCTGACGGCAGACCTCTGTCGGGAACGAGCGAAAAATTTCAACGACCAAGAGACCCACCCGATAACAGCGAATCGTTGACCCGCTTCTCTACCTTTTTCTCCGTTTTATCCCGACTTCGGGTTTGCGTGTCTCTCGTTCGATCACCTTGTTTGCTTGGTTTTATCGGTAGCTTCGCGAATTCGGTTTTATGAAATCGTTCTTTGGGCTCGCGACGATCGTCGCGATGATTCGAGGTAAGTTCGTAGAGAAATTTAGAAATGTAACTCGCAGGTAACTTAACGATCGTTTAGATCGACTGTTATCCTATGGTTAAAACGAAATTTTAGACGATTTAAACGTGTAATCTGGGGATTATTTCACGAAAAACATTAATCGAGACAAAGGGATAAGGTATTTTCGTTTGAAGATTGATTTTAGAGAAAATCGAGTTCGAAAGTTTCGTTGATCCTGTTTTACCTTTTTCTCCGTTTTAATCCTGCTCCGTGTTTGCGTGTATCTTTGTTCTCGTCTCTCCGTTCTATTTCTTTATTTGCTTGGTTTTATCGGTAGCTTCGCGAATTCGGTTTTAAGAAATCGTTCTTTGAGCTCGCGACGATGATTCGAGGTAAGTTCGTAGAGAAATTTAGAAATGTAACTCGCAGGTAACTTAACGATCGTTTAGATCGACTATTATCCTATGGTTAAAACGAAATTTTAGACGATTTAAGCGTGTAATCTGGGGATTATTTCACGAAAAACATTAATCGAGACAAAGGGATAAGGTATTTTCGTTTGAAGATTGATTTTAGAGAAAATCGAATTCGAAAGTTTCGTTGATCCGGTTCTACCTTTTTCTCTGTTTTATTCTGCTCTGTGTTTACGTGTATCTTTGTTCGATCACCTTGTTTGCTTGGTTTATCAGTAGCTTCGCGAATTCGGTTTAAGATATCGTTCTTTGGGCTCGTGACGATGATTCGAGGTAAGTTGGAAGAGAAATTTAGGAATGTAACGCGTAGGTAACATGAAGATCGTTTAGATCGGTTGATATCCTAAGATCGGTTAAATCGAAATTTTAGACGATTTAGACGTATACTCTAGACACTATTTCACGAAAAAAATCAATTGAAACAGAGGGATATTATTTTTTCTTTTGAAACTTGATTTTCGAGAAAATCGAGTTCGAAAGTTTCGTTGACACGGTTCTACCTTTTTCTCCGTTTTATCCAGCTCTCGATTTCGTGTTTGCGTGTCTCTCGGTTCGATCACCTTTTTGGCTTGGTTTTATCGGTAGTTCGTGAATTCCCAGTGAATTCGGTTTTAAGAAATCGTTCTTTGGGCTCGTGACGATCGTCGCGATGATTCGAGGTAAGTTCGAAGAGAAATTTAGAAATGTAACCGCGCAGGTGACATGTAGATTATTTAAATCGTTTGATGTCCTATGGTTGAATCGAAATTTTAAATGATTTAGACGTGTACTCTAGAGATAATTTGACGAGAAAGAATCAATCAGAAGAGAGGGATAATAATCTTTTCTTTGAAGCTTGATTTTCGAGAAAATCAAGTTCGAATGTTTCGTTGACCCGCTTTTATGTTTTTCTCTGTTCTACCTCACTCCATGTTTGCGTGTCTTTTTGTATGTCTCTCTATTCGCGCATCTTATTTGCTTGGTTTTATCGGTAGTTCGTTAATTCCCCGTGAATTCGTTTTTAAGAAATCGTTCTTTGGGCTCGTGACGATCGTCGTAATGATTCAAGGTAAGTTCGAAGAGAAATTTATGATTGTAACGCGCAGATAACATGAAGATCGTTCAGATCGGCTGATGTCCGATGGTTAAAACGAAATTGTAGACGATTTAGACGTGTACTCTAGACATTATTTCACCAAAAAATCAATTGAAACAGAGGGATAGTGTCTTTCATTTGAAGTTTGATTTTCGAGAAAACCAAGTTCGAAAGTTTCGTTGACCCTGTTCTACTTTTTTCTCCGTTTTATCCAGCTCTCGACTCCGTGTTTGTGTTTCTTTGTTCGATCACCTTCTTTGGTTGGTTTTATCGGTAGGTTCGCGAATTCGTTTTTAAAAGATCGTTCTTCGGCTTCGCGAACATCGCTATTATCCGTAGTAAGTTCGAAGAGAAATTTAAGAATGTAACGCACATACCTGTGCATGTTACCACATGTATGTCGTTTAGATCGGTTGAATCGAAATTTTAGATGATGTAGACGTGTACTCTAGAAATTATTTCACGAAAAAAATCAATTGAAACAGAGGGATAATATCTTTTCTTTTAAAACTTGGTTTTTGAGAAAATCGAGTTCGAAAGTTTCATTGATCCGGTTTTACCTTTTTCTCCGATTTATTCTGCTCAGTGTTTGCGTGTATCTTTGTCCGCGTCTCTCCGTTGTATTGCTTTGTTTGCTTGGTTTATCGGTAGCTTCGCGAATTTGTTTTTAAGAAATCGTTTTTTGTACTCGTGACGATCGTCGCGATGATTCGAGATATTTCGTAGAGAAATTTAGAAATGTAACTCGCAGGTAACATGATGATCGTTTAGATCGACTATTATCCTATGGTTAAAACGAAATTTTAGACGATTTAGACGTGTAATCTGGGGATTATTTCACGAGAGAAAATTAATCGAGACAAACGTATAAGATAATTTCGTTTGAATCTTGATTTTCGAGAAAATTGAGTTCAGAAGTTTCGTTGACACGGTTCTACCTTTTTCTCCGTTTTATCCAGCTCTCGATTTCGTGTTTGCGTGTTTCCCGGTTCGATCACCTTTTTGGCTTGGTTTTATCGGTAGTTCGTGAATTCCCAGTGAATTCGGTTTTAAGAAATCGTTCTTTGGCTCGTGACGATCGTCGCGATGATTCGAGGTAAGTTCGAGGAGAAATTTAGGAATGTAACGCGCAGGTGACATGTAGATTATTTAAATCGTTTGATGTCCTATGGTTAAAACGAAATTTTAGACAATTGAGACGTATACTCTAGAAGTTATTTCACGAAAAAAAAAAAAATCAATCGGAAGAGAGGATAATATCTTTTCCTTTGAAGCTTGATTTTCGAGGAAATTGAGTTCGAAAGTTTCGTTGACCCGGTTCTACCTTTTTCTCCGTTTTATCCAGCTCTCGACTGCGTGTTTGTTTGTCTCTTTGTTCGATCACCTTGTTTGCTGGGTTTTATCGGTATGTTCGCGAATTCTCCGTGAATTCGTTTATAAGAGATCGTTCTTCGGCCTCGACGGTTCTAATTTTTGTGAGACAAAGAATATGTCCAGTATTTTATAACTTTGAGGCGTCGAAAAACCGAAAAGCCGACAAACGCGTGGTCTTTGTCGACGTGTCTTTTGTTTCACGAAAATTAAGCAAAGAAGATGCTAGTTTTTATCCGATATCAGTAGCGAGAGCTACGTATATAACAAATGGAGAAATTATTAACACTTGACTAGTAGAATAAAGAGATATATAGAAAGAAGGGAACTAGAAATTATTAACACTTAACTAGTAGAATAAAGAGATATATAGAAAGAAGGGAACTAGAAATTATTAATATTTAACTAGAAATTATTAACACTTATCTAATAAAAAGAAGAGAAATTTGGAAGAAGAGAACTAGAGATTATTAACACTTAATTATTAACACTTAACTAGAGATTATTAACACTTAATTATTAACACTTACTAGAGATTATTAACACTTAATTATTAACACTTAACTAGAGATTATTAACACTTAATTATTAACACTTTACTAGAGATTATTAACACTTAATTATTAACACTTAACTAGAGATTATTAACACTTAATTATTAACACTTAATGCAGATTATTAACATTTAACTAGAGATTATTAACACTTAATTATTAACACTAACTAGAGATTATTAACACTTAACTAATAGAAAGAAGAGAAATTTGGAAGAAGAGAACTAGGAATTATTAACACTTAACTATAGAAAGAAGAGAAATTAAAAAGAAGAGAACTGGGAATTATTAACACGTAACTAATAAAAAGAAGTGAAATTAGGAAGAAGAGAACTAGAAATTATTAACGTTTAATTATTAACATTCTACTAGAAATTATTATCACTTAACTAACTTATAAACACTTTACAGAACCCGTTAATTTGACGGGTAGGTTCCACCAATTATGCAATAATAACAGATTTGATTATACAATAATAACTACAATAATAATATTAAAGCTGTTAGTATTGTAATAGTTTTTAATTCAATCTATTTTTTTTTTTCTTTTTTACGAGAAATATAATAAATCAATAATAAGTGATTTCCGTTACTTCTCAATTAGGCAGATACCCATCGAAATACGTTCACAAAAGCTTAATAAAAGCTTATTCGATATAATAGAATGATAGCGTAGTGAAACCTATTGAACTAGTCAATTTAATTGGATTTTTACGAGAGACCCATAGAATTTCGCGAAATTGATATTCTCGTGGTTAATGTACGAGTGGAGAGGAATCGGTTGTCGAACTCTGCCGGGTCAGGCTGTAAGTCGAATTTTATAGATGCAAATTGCCGAATAAGCTACATGTTCTTCGAATCCCGATGAACTTACACGCTTCGAGTAACAATCGTGAATCGGACGCTGCCTGAAAGAGATTACAAGTAGCCCTCTTACAACACGGTATTCTATAACACGGTTTCGCTATAACACGATTCATAAATTGCGAGAACTCTCCTACAACACGATACTCTATAACACGGTTTCGCTCTAACACGATAAGAAAATTGGAAATACTTTTATACAATACTGTACTTTTTCAGTCGCGACGAAGCTTGTGCGTTTAACCATTCGAGTCCCAGAAATTTTGAAAAAAAAATACGAAGAAATTGTGAAATTAAAGTTACGTGGAATTAAAATAATATTTTTATCTTTTTTTGTTTTGGGTTGTACACACATTTCTATTTTTAATGGAAATTAAGTTTTTTATGTAGAATTAAAGGAAAAATTTGTTTTTAATAAGTTTTCGGAACGCGTTGCGGCTTTTTGTATGGACGTTGGATCTCATACAACACGACACGAAAGCTTGTGCCATTTTAACCATTCGAGTCCCAGAAATTTTTGAAAAAAATACGAAGAAATTTGTGAAATTACAATAATATTTTTGTCTTTTTTGTTTTGTGTTGTATACACATTTCTATTTTTAATGGAAATTAAGTTTTTTATGTAGAATTAAAGGAAAAATTTGTTTTCAATAAGTTTTATGAATGCGATGCGGTTTTTGTATAGACTCTGGGTCTCATACAACACGGTTTCACACAACACGACACGAAGCTTGTGCCGTGTTAACCATTCGAGTCCCAGAAATTTTTGAAAAAAATACGAAGAAAATTTGTGAAATTAAAATAATATTTTTGTCTTTTTTTGTTTTGAGTTGTAGATACATTTATATTTTTAGTAGAAATTAAGTTTTTCACGTAGAATTAAAAGAAAAATTTGTTTGTAATAAGTTTTCGGAACGCAATGCGGCTTTTTGTATAGAATCTGGTCTCATACAACACGGTTTCACACAATACGACACGAAGCTTGTGCCGTTTTTTAAACATTCGAGTCCCAGACATTTTTGAAAAAAATACGAAGAAATTTGTGAAATTAAAATAATATTTTTGTCTTTTTTTTGTTTTGTGTTGTACGCACATTATATTTTTAATAGAAATTAAGTTTCTTACGTAGAATTAAAAGAAAAATTTGTTTTTAATAAGTTTTCGGAACGCGATGCGTCTTTTTGTATAGACTCTGGGTCTCGTACAACACGGTTTCACACAATACAACACGAAGCTTATGTCGTTTTAACCATTTGAGTCCCAGAAATTTTTGAAAAAAATACGAAGAAATTTGTGAAATTAAAATAATATTTTTGTCTTTTTTTGTTTTGTGTTGTACATACATATATATTTTTAATAGAAATTAAGTTTTCTACGTAGAATTAACCCTTTGCAATCGGCAGTTTCGTAGTTACTTTTTCGTACAAGAATTTAAAGTCAATATATAGATATCAAACCGCACGGTATTTGATAAAACCGATTTGTTGCGTTTAATACTACTTATAACACGTAAGAATACAAAATTAAAAATTTCTGTAATATTCTAAAGTCGATTTTTACGATTAAAAAATGTCCTTGTTATGGGGACACCGACCGCAAATGGTTAAAAGAAAAATTTGTTTTCAATAAGTTTTATGAACGGAAGCCGCTTTTTGTATAGACTCTGTTTCTCATACAACACGGTTTCACACATTTTCTAAGAACCTATCTACCATGTTATAGGAGTGTTACCTGTACTGCCAGTGTTTCATTTCACGTGAAATTGTTTCTCGAATGAACGTTTATTAGCTAGCAGCGCGAACGATAAATTTCCAGGTAATGATCATCGGCGATTGTCGGGAATGCAGCGTTTTTGGGAAAACTGCGCTGGCCAAATGGGCAAATCAATTGATAATGCGCGTTTGTTATTGGACCCTGGAAATTTACGGTCGCGCGGCGCTGTTTAAACGGTTATTGTAAAATCGTTCATCGCCATTTATGTTTCAATTAATAGTGTAAACTTTCGATTTCAGGTAACGTAATCGTTGCTGCGACCGACAAATTGCCAATAAACATCTCCATGAATGTATCGTGCTCATCCTGAACGTGAGTATCCTCTAATAATAACGACGATATCGATCATCGATGCTCGGCCGGGCATGCATATATTCTTTTTCCCTTGCAAATGAAAAATCCCGATTAATCCCGCCAAGATCACCGAGTGTTCCGTGGAATTCAATGCATCCTTCCGCGTATTATCGCGTAATAAATTTCGAATATTCCTCTGAACGAGGTATAAAAGTCCATAATACAAAAAAATTAAAAGAAAGTCTTCGAAAGATTAGATAATTCTACGCTAAGAAATTTGAAGAAACAAAATTGTACGGATTTGGTTGAATTCTGATGTAATCAAGGAATTTCATATCAGCGGTCTGGAAATTGATAGTAATCATCACGGATAGGGTGTTTTATGTTTTATTTTCTCGCAATGTTTTCTACAGGATTGTACGATTAATTACGGGAAACGGATATTGAAATATTGACAAGTTTCTAATCACGGGCGTTCGGCGCTGTTAAGATAATGTTACAGAGCGAGCAATTTAACATCACGGCGCAAACACCAGCCGTCAATATTGCATCGATAGGGAGCTCAATTTAATCGAAACAGTTTCGTGACCACAGCATAGTAAACGTTAAACCACTATTAATAATTGTTGCAGCGATACGTGCAAGCGCAATATTGCGTTGTACGCGATCACGCAGATAAATCGTTCCGTATATGATCAGACAAATTAGACTTTTAAACGAAATATATTGTTTCCAGCTGTATCTGTAATTGCTAGTTAATATCCGCGCCGATATTCCGTTTATAATTTACAATATTCTTTCATTATCGCATTGGAAAACAGATACAAAAAGCAGACACGGTATTAATACATTTTACCCGCTTATTCGAAGTAACTCCATTTTATTCAAATTGTTTCCAGTATTTTATTCCCATTGTAAATATTAATACACGATGATTGCTTTTTATTTATTCTTCCTTTCGCGAGTTTACCGTGCAACAATTCGAAATCCAACAAATCTAATGGAAAAATTAACGCCTGGATATTTGCTCGAAATTCTCGAATCAATCGGTGATGTTGCTTGGAGAATCTTTTATATTTACAAATCGAGATAAAACGAAACGATTCGCCGTGCAAATACTGGTGTGCGATACGTAAACAGATAGAGGTTAAATGGAAAATGTTGGAAGTGGAAGGAATGGGGAGATTTTTTTAGAAGATAGTCGGACAAAGTAGATCGGCAATATCTCCGTTTCGAAGGTTTTATGATCGCTGACGATAAATACCGGCCGATGGGTATTGCCAGCTTGCACGATCCCCATTAATTTACGACACGTGGTATTAGGTCATTATTGAATTCTATCGGAAGACGCAGAAGATCGAAACCGCGTCAGCTGAGATGCCTCTTTGCTGCAAAAATTACGGGAATAATCGATAGTGCATGGACCAAATCGAAAATTCTTCTTCCGGATTCCTTTTGTTAATTTCATTTTTTGGAGAATGGTATTCTTCTTGTAATTACGTGGAATTAACTCTTTGACTACTGTGGGCGACTATAGACGCTCAGATATTTTACGTTTGCGATACTGAGAGCACCTATAAGCGCACATAGTAGTCAAAAGATTAAAAGGGTAAAAAATCTTTAGGAGGAAGTTAAAAGTTTAAGGTTTCTTCGAACGTTTCATATTTTTAATCCATTGGCTACTATGGACGCCTATGTTAAAGTTAAAAGTGAAAAGTTAGAAGTTTCTTTGAACGTTTCATATTATCAACCCTTTGACTACTATGAACCCCTGTAATTAAAGTTAAAAGTCGAAAGTTTCTTCGAACGTTTCATATTTTTAATCCTTTGATTACTGTGACCCCTATAGTTACTATTCAAAGTTAAAAGTCGAAGTTTCTTCGAACGTTTCATATTTTTAACCCTTTGACTACTGTGAACCCTATAGTTAAAGTTAAAAGTTAAAAGTTTCTTCGAACGTTTCATATTTTCAACCGTTCGACTACTGTGGAAAGCCTATAGTTAAAGTTAAAAAGTGAAAAGTTAGAAGTTTCTTTGAACGTTTCATATTTTAATCTCTTTGACTACTCTGGACGCCTATAGTTGAAAATAAAGTTAAAAGTTAAAAGTTAAAAGTTAAAAGTTAAAAGTTAAAAGTTAAAAGTTAAAAGTTAAAAGTTAAAAGTTAAAAGTTTCTTCGAACATTTCATATTTTTAACTCTTTGTCTACTGTGACGCCTATAGTTAAAGTTAAAAGTTAAAAATTAAAGGTTTCTTCGAATGTTTCATATTTTCAATCCTTTGACTATTGTGAACGCCTATAAACGCTCAAAAATTTTGTGTTTGTGATACTGAGAGCTCCTATAGGCACCCACAGTAGCCAAAAGGTTAAAAGGATAAAAATCTTTATAAGAAAGTTAAGAGGCTATTTAATTTTTTGTGCTTTATCGAAAATATGTTTTCAATACCAAAAAAGACACGTAGGATTGGAAAACTATATGAAAAAATATTTTACTTTTTTCTATATGATATACCTCGAACTTGAACTATATATCGTAAATTCATAATCACATTTTTTGAAAAGTTCGCCGTAATGATATTGTTAAAATAGCAGCTTTGATCATTCCTGTGCATTCTTATGAAAATAATTGCACAAAAATATGTATTCAGACCATCTACAACAGAAAGAGGGGAAAATACTATCCACCATCCTGCATGACCCAAGAAATAATTTGTCGTAAAATTCAAAATCTAATACCATTGTGAAGATTATAAATAAAATTAAATTTACCCATATTTCAAAAATCGTCAGTCCTAGCCACTGAACTAATTCATCTAAAGAAAATATCATTTAAATGGATTAAACATGACACAATCGACAATTTGGTTTTTGTTTTCATAATAGCGAAAGGGTTAATGTGAATAATAACGAATTAAAGATTAATGGATCGGAAATTTTCATAACAAATTTGATACGAGTGTTCGAGACTTTGCTGCGATTAATCCTTTTTAAACGAATATACTTTCAATTAACGTGCATTTACGAACCGTCATATTATTTAGTCCAGTTTTGGAACCAAAGTAAATAATATTATAATGATGAGTAATATTATCGCTCCTCTCACATAGAGCAGTCAAACTTTGACATTATTTTTATATACCTTAGTAATTTTTCCATATTTTGTTTCGATTTCTCCTGTCATTTCACGAGAAACTTAAGGAAAACTTGCATTTCTCAAAAAGTTGCGTCTATATAAGTTAATTCTCCCTAATCGCTAATAAACTTTGATATCCATTGAGTGAGAACAGCGAACTGCAAAGGGATTAGGCAATTATTCTGAATATTTTTATAAAAAACGTTTTTCGTTACCTTTAGTTTAATGTGTAAATTTAAACGGAGAAACAAATTTCAAATCTACGTAATATGCATAATGACTTAAAAATTTATGGATCGGAATTTTCGTATCAAATTTGATTCAAATGATCGTGGCTCTGCTGCGATTAGTCTTTTAACGATTAACACCCGAAGATTTTTTGGCTACAGAAGAATAGAAATTTACAAATTTTCTGCTACGAAACCTACGTTATTTCTCTGAGTGGTAAATAAAGAATCGTATTATAATTAACGCGTAAAATTCACATTTTTCACAATCACATTTTTTTTTAGAAAAGTTCGCCGTAACGAACGAGTTAAAAAATTCGTAATTTCACATCCGTAAAATGACCACAGATGTTTGAAATTATATTTAATTTATATTTAGCTCAGAACGCGTTTAATTACCCTGGAATTTTTCATTCCGAGATAATTAGACTTTATTACGTCTCTGATTCGTTCTAAAAGAAAAATTAACGAACTTGCATTTTTGCAAATGTTATAGTTTAAAATTTTCTTCCATAAAGGATCGATAGTATATAGTGGTAAGATGGTGGAAAGGATCGTGGACCTAAATTGTTTTAGAACGGTTTTATTGGAAAGCGGAACGATCAACCGTCTCCAAGAAGTTCTGTTCCAAGTTAACACGTAACAACATACGCAGTCGTAAGCTGAAGCTCGTAGTCCTGTTTGGAGCAGCAGAGAATTGAATTAAATTCTCAGGTAAATTATTTGTCTTGCCGTAACAAGAAACTGCAATGAATTCGGTTTACTTAGGAATGAACTCGCGGAAGTTGGTTCCCAAAACGCGTGAATAACGCGAAGGGAAGCGCGTTTCTCAAGAAACCTCGACTTTTTTTGCGCAACGCTTCCATCTGGATTCCGAAACTCTAAATTCTGTTCAAAATTAACCTTACTTATATCACTACCAGCAGCTTCAGCGTGGGCTGTAATAAATTTCTCGTCGAAATTGGGAAGCTGTTTTGTCGATATTGCGTTATTCGTATCGTCTTAGGAATCTTTTAAAGTATATTGCGTCGCAATAATGCGAACTTCCTGGTTTTTTTCACGAATCTTATCTTCAGTTTCACGTATCATAATTTTAAAGATTGCACGTTTTTAATTCCGCTTATTCACGTCTTCGAATCATCTAAAATATATTGCGTCGCAATATTACCACATCTTCCTGGTTTTTTCACGAATTATATCTTCAGTTTCACACATCATAATTTTAAAGGATCACAACGCGCTAATTTCGCTTCTTCACGTCTTCGAATCTTCTGAAATATATCGTTTCGCAATAATGCTGCATCTTTCAGGTTTTTCCACGAATCTTATCTTCAGTTTCACGCATCATAATTTTAAAGGGTCACAACGCGCTAATTTCGCTTCTTCACGTCTTCGAATCTTCAGAAATATATCTTTTCGCAATAATGCTACATTTTTCTGGTTTTTCCACGAATTTTATCTTCAGTTTCATGCATCATAATTTTAAAGGATTGCGCGTTTTAATTCCGCTTATTCACGTCTTCGAATCGTCTAAAATATATCGTTTTCGCAATAATGCTGCATCTTCCTGGTTTTTTCACGAATTATACCTTCAGTTTCACGCATCATAATTTAAAGGATCACAACGCGCTAATTTCGCTTCTTCACGTCTCCAAATCTTCTAAAATATATTGCGTCGCAATAATGCTACATTTTGCAGGTTTTTCCACGAACCTTATTTTCAGTTTCATGCATCATAATTTTAAAGGGTCACAACGCGCTAATTTCGCTTCTTCACGTCTTCGAATCTTCTGAAATATATCGTTTCGCAATAATAGTGCATCTTTCAGGTCTTTCCACGAATCTTATCTTCAGTTTCACGCATCACAATTTTAAAGGATCGCACGCGTTAATTCTGCTTCTTCGCGTCTCCAAATCTTCTAAAATATATTGGCGTCGCAATAATGCTACATTTTCCTGGTTTTTTCACGAATTCTATCTTCAGTTTCATGCAACGTAATTCCGAGGATCGCACGCGCTAATTCTGCTTCTTTACGTCTTCGAATCTTCTGAAATATATCTTTTCGTAATAATGCTACATTTTCCAGGTTTTTTCATGAAACTTATTTTTATTTTCATGCATCATAATTTTAAAGGATCACAACACGCTAATTCCGCTTCTTCGCGTCTTCGAATCTTCAGAAATATATCTTTTCGCAATAATGCTACATTTTCCTGGTTTCTCACGAATCTTATCTTCATTTTCACGCATCATAATTTTAAAGGATCGCACGTGCTAATTTCCGCTTCTTCACGTCTTCGAATCTTCTAAAATATATTCCTTCGCAATAATGCTACATTTTCCAGGTTTTTCACGAATCTTACTTTCAGTTTTATGCAGCATAATGTTAAAGGATCGCACGCGTTAATTCTGCTTCTTCACGTCTTCGAATCTTCTGGAATATATCATTTCGCAATAATGCTGCAGCTTTCAGGTTATTTCCCGAATCTTATCTCAGTTTCACGCATCATAATTTTAAAGGATCACACGCGCTAATTCTGCTTCCTCACGTTTTCGAATCTTCTGAATATATCTTTTCGCAATAATGCTGCAGTTTTCAGGTATTTCCCGAATCTTATCTTTAGTTTCACGCATCATAATTTTAAAGGATCACACGCGCTATTTCTGCTTCTTCACGTCTTCGAATCTTCTAAAATATATCTTTTCGCAGTAATGCTACATTTTCCAGGTTTTTTCATGAAACTTATTTTAGTTTCATGCATCATAATTTTAAAGGATTGCACGTGCTAATTCTACTTCTTCTCGTCTCCAAATATTCTAAAATATATTGCGTCGCAATAATGCTACATTTTCCAAGTTTTTCCATGAGTCTTATCCTCAATTTCACGCATCATAATTTTAACACTAAATTTACAGGACCGTCAATTTGACGGGTGAGTATCTCCAATGATACAATATTAATAGATTTATCAACTTATATTTAATTTGTTAATATCGTAGTTGTATTTAAGTTAAACTCATGGTCTTATTTTTAAAGAAAATATGTAGTTTTCTTTGCCCGTAAATCTGATGGGTCTGAATAAAGATAAATATTTATAAATGTCCGTAAATCTAGTGTTAAAGGATCGCACGAGCTAATTCTGCTTCTTCACGTCTTCGAATTTACTAAAATATATCGTTTCACAATAACGCGAAACTTCCTGGTTTTTTCACGAATCTTATTTACAGTTTCATGCATCATGATTTTTAAAGATCGCACGCGCTAATTCCACTTCTTCACGTCTTCGAATCTTCTAAAATATATCGTTTCGCAATAATGAAATAGAATTATCTTCAGTTTCACACATCGTAATTCGGAGGATCGCACGCGCCAATTCTGCTTCTTCACACGACAAACAATTCTCTATCTTCTTGCAGATAAACAATCGTCTTCGTTCACTTGGCTCGGAAGCAAACGAAGCTAAAGAACTCGTTCGTTCCGCAAAATTTATTCCGCTATTCATTCTCGTATAAGTATAGAAGCGATTGTTTACCGAGAAACAACAACTGTTCCATGAATTAAATAATTAATAAATTAAATTTATCACGAATTATCTACTGAATGAATAACTACCGATATCGAAGCGTCAATTCACATTTCTATTAAATTCGATATAATCTAGATACAAAAGCAAAACTACGTCACGAAGGTGCTACAATTTACGTCTCAATCGAGTCGTAAGAAAACGAGGATTAACATCAGTTACCCTAAAATCGATCGTGTCCACGGAAGTATAAAACTCGAGGAACATCCGGGATCAAGAAGTCAAAGCACGAGGATCGTTTGTTTGCATTGAAAATATTATCCCAGCACTCGGTGAATCCACGAGTGATTTTCGTCGCGTTGTCAAAGGAAAACAAGCGTTTCCTCGCGGGACGGTACCAAAGACGATCGAATTCGCCTAATTCCGCGTTGAAATACTCGGGTTCGCGTGCTGGTGTTAAAGCAAGACGAGCAAAGAAGAAAGCGAGAGAAGAAAAGAAGGCGAGCGAATAGAAAACAGATAGCGACTTGACGGAGCTTAGACACGATGCCGGACTGGTGTAGCAGCTGTGCTTTAAAGCGAAGTCGACTTAATTTAGGAAAACAAAACGACCAGGGAATCGCAGCGGGAACGGTTTAATTCGGCGAATAAAACGAAGCCAAACTGAAAGTTACTATGGCGACGCTCGGTCGCGAGCCAGTGGCGAGTGAACGAAAGGACAAAGAGAAGGTGCAGGAGTGAGAGGTTGGGCCTCAGGGAGGAAAATAAGCGGTAATAAAAGGGTGGGAGGGTCAAAGGAAGTGAAGAAGCGGGGAACGTCGAGCTTTAAGGTCAAGATAGACGATGAGAGGCTGAAAGTAGGAGAAACGGGGGATGAAGGTCGAAAAACAGAGAAATAACGTCGAAGGTAAAGAAAAAGATGAAAACGGGTCAAAGGAAGTAGAGGAGACGAATAAAGTGAGAAGGGTGGGTGAAAATAGGAGGAGACAGAGAAAGAAGAATATCAGAAAGGGGTCAAAGAAAATGAAGGCGACGAAAATGAGAAAGAGGAAAGTGTGTGAGAATCGGGGGAGAATTGTGAAGGAGATTTAAGATAAAAGTGGGAGACGAAAACGGACACAGAAAGTGGAATAAACCAAATATGAGATAGTGAAAGCGGGTGGAAAGGAGTAGATGAAACGGGGGATGAAGGTAGAAGAACGGAGAAATAGGGTCGAAGGACGTGTAATATCGGAAGAGGAACGATGGAAAGGTGGTCAAAGACAGTGGAGATGACGAAGAAAGAGTTGAGAAAGAGGGAAAGTTGGGAGTATCGAGGAGGCAGGGAAAGAAGATTAAAGACGAAGAGAGGGTCAAAGGAAGTGGAAAAAGCGGGAAACGCCAAGCTCTAAGGTTAAGAAAGTGAAACAGGGCGATGTAAGTGGAATGTCGGAAGGGAATAGATGGAAAAAGGTGTCAAAGAAAATAGAAGCGTCGATTAAAAAGGGAAAGAAATAGAAGAAATGGAGGATGAAGGTCTATGAACGGAGGAATAGGGTCGAAGAAAGTGGAATATCGAAAGGGAAAAAATGGAAAGGGGGTCAAAGAAAGTGGAAGCGATGAAGAAAGAGGGAAGAGAAAGAGAAAAGGGTGAAGGAATCGGAGGAGACAGAGACAGAGGATTAATGACGTCGATGATAGACAAAAAGCGACATAGAAGCTGGAATAAACCGAAGATGAGATAATAAAAGGTGGTAGAAGGGAATAGAAGAAACGGAGGATGAAGGTCGAAGAACGGAAAAAATAAGATCGAAGGAAGTGTAATATCAGAAGAGAAACGATAGAAATGGTGTCAATGAAAGTAGATGCGACGAAAATGGGAAAGAAAAGTGAGGGAGTATCGAAACAGGAAGAGAGTATTAAAGACGGTAGACAAAAATCGACACAAAAAGTGGAATAACCGAAGATAAGATAATAAAAGGTGGTAGAAGGGAATAGAAGAAAACGGAGGATGAAGGTCGAAGAACGGAAAAATAAGATCGAAGGAAGTGTTATATCAGGAGAGAAAAGATTGAAAGGGGGTCAAAGAAAGTAGATGCGACGAAAATGAGAAAGAAAAGTGAGGTAGTATCGAAACAGGAAGAGAGTATTAAAGACGGTGGACAAAAATCGACACAAAAAGTGGAATAAACCGAAGATGAGATAGTAAAAGGTGGTAGAAGGGAGTAGAAGAAACGGGGGATGAAGGTCCAAAAAACGGAGAAATAAGAACGAAGGAACTGTTATATCGAAAGAAAAAATATAGAAATGGTGTCAAAGAAAGTAGATGCGACGAAAATGGGAAAGAAAAGTGAGGTAGTATCGAAACAGGAAGTATTAAAGACGGTAGACAAAAAGCGACACAGAAACTGGAGTATACCGAAGATGAGATAGAGAAAGGAACGAGCTAAAGGAAGGGAGTAGAAGAAACAGGCGATGAAGGTCCAAAAACGTAGAAATAAGATCGAAGAAAGTGCTATATCAGAAGAAAGAAGATAGAAATAGTGTGAAAGAAAGTAGATGCGACGAAAATGGGAAAGAAAAGTGAGGTAGTATCGAAACAGGAAGTATTAAAGACGGTAGACAAAAAGCGACACAGAAAGTAGAGTAGACCGAAGATGAGATAGAGAAAGGGGGAGGAAGGGAGTACAATAAACAGAAGATGAAGATCGAAGGAAGTGTTATATCAGAAGAAAAAAGATAGAAATAGTGTCAAAGAAAGTAGATGCGACGAAAATGGGAAAGAAAAGTGAGGGAGTATCGAAACAGGAAGAGAGTATTAAAGACGGTGACAAAAATCGACACAAAAAGTGGAATAAACCGAAGATGAGATAGTAGAAGGTGGTAGAAGGGAGTAGAAGAAACGGGGGATGAAGGTCCAAAAAACGGAGAAATAAGAACGAAGGAACTGTTATATCGAAAGAAAGAAGATAGAAATAGTGTCAAGGAAAGTAGATGCGACGAAATGGAAAGAAAAGTGAGGTAGTATCGAAACAGGAAGTATTAAAGACGGTAGACAAAAAGCGACACAGAAACTGGAGTATACCGAAGATGAGATAGAGAAAGGGACGAGCTAAAGGAAGGGAGGGGTCTGTTGGATAACGATTCGACCACTCGAATCTTAGTCGAGGCGCGAGACGTTTCTCGTTGAAAACAAAATACGAAGAGGAGCGAGTGGACGAAGGGGTGAAGAAATAAGCGGAGATAGGCCGGGCGGAGGGGTGCTGGAACGGGGTCGCAGGTGTAGGGTGGAAAGAGAGGGCGGGAAAGACGACGGGCGAAGGAAGAAGCGGGATGAGTGGAAACGTCGGTGCCTCGATGGAATTTACTGCTCGCGTCGGAAGTATTCTAAGAGGGTTGCTTCCACGCTGCTGGATAACAGAAAGTGGAAGCCAGCGCCTAGGTGGTTTATTTGAATGCCTACTTCAGAAGGCTGCTGTGCCGGTGCCGACTTTTTACGGCGCGACCCTCTCGTGTGTTCTGGAAATCGTCTCGCGTCGCCTGTGCATACATATTGCGCTTGAAATCGGTTCGTGGCCTCGCCCTGTACCCTCTCGTGACCGAGTATCGGCC
>NW_027470557.1:0-36184 GCF_051020765.1 Lasioglossum baleicum
GCAGGTTAGCTTCTCGGAATGCAAGGCCTTCTGTAAAGGGTTTGACTTTATATGAATAGGTAACGTCCTATGACAGTTTGACCGTCTGCTGAAATATTCATACCGTGAACTAAAGTGTCTGTTGCCAACACTGTACAGGGCATCAACTCCTGGAGTACCTCGTTTCACACTCGGAACGCAGGATAGGTGAGGGTATTGACTTAACAGTTCGACTTTCAAAGACGGTCTTAACGTTCGCAAAATCTATAGCCCTAGGTCTTCCAATTCATACATAAAATAAGGGTGCCCGTCACTAAAATATTAACTAATATGTATCTCTGAACGCGAAGATACACTTTCGTCACGGCGTATTTGGTTCTCGGAGGACAAGGCCTTCGGGAAGAAGAAGAACTGTATACAAATTCTTAAAGATCTTCAACGGTTTGGCACTGTACTTTAATACTCATAACGCGAATTATTGTGTCTATAGCCAATACCACTCAACGGATTTGCTCCCGGAATTCCTGGTTTGACTCTCAGAATAATAGGAAAGATAGTGCTAATGACGTAGCTGTGTGTCTCTGAAAGAGGGTGGTAACGTTCTCGTACGGTTTGGCCCTCGATCCTCAGAATCATACATGAATTTACGGTGACGACAATAAGTTGTATTCTAGTGTTTTTCTCTATCCTCGAAGTAATACTCTCGATACGGGGGGTTAGCTTCTCGGACGGTAAGGCTTTTGGTAAAACACTTGACCTTATTGGAATCTGTGACGTTGTCACACGTTATGACGCTCAATTCTAATATTCAAACCGTGAATTAAGGTGCCTAATGCCAATACTGTTCAGCGCATTTACTCCAAGAGTACCTGGTTCGACTCTCGTAATCGCACGATACGTAAAGCATTAGACTTACCCACTCGTCCATCATAGAAGCTGAGTACAGCGGACTAGCTTGTCGGAGGGTAAGGCCCTCTGTAAGATGTTAGCTCCGTAGGAATAATTATCGTTCTAAAGCGGTTTGACTCTGTACTTTAATATTCATAACGGGATTTAATGGGTCTATTGCCAATACTGTACAGGGATTTGATATCGGAATACCTCATTTGACTCGCCGAATCACATTATGTATGGAGCTATTGACTTAGCTGTGCAGCACTCAAAAGAAGTGTAACGTTATCAAACGGCATGAAGTGTTATCTTCATTTTGATACACGAAATTGAGGTTCCCGTCACTCACATGTATACGCGCTTGTTCCTCTGAAAATGGCGATATACACTCGATACAGCGGCTTATATTCTTGGAAGGTAAGATATCCGGTATGGTGTATGACGTTATACAAATTGTTAACGTTCTCCAGCGGTTTGACTTTGTACATTAATAATCATACCGTGATTTGCGGTGTCCATTCCCAATACTGTTCAGCGGATTTACTGCCGGAATACCTTGTTTGACCCTCGGAATCACAGGACAGGTGAAGCTATTTACTTTTCTGTGCTACTCTAAAAAAAGATGGTAGCTTTCGCAAACAGTATTACACTCGATTTTCCTATTTATACATGAAATTAAAGTGATCGTCACTACAATGTATGCTTGTTCGCTCGTCCGAACACGCTGCAATACTCTCGATACAGTGTGCTAGGTTTTCGGAGGATAAGGACTTCGTTGAAGTGTTTGACTCTATTCGAATTGGCAACGTTCTCCAACGGTTTAACGTTCGATCTTCTAACCCTTACATAAACTTAAGATGCCCGTCACTAAAATTTATAGTAACTTGTTTCCCTCAACATGAAGCTATACCATCGATAAAGCGGGTTATATCCTTGGAAGGTGACGTATCCAGTAAAAAGTTTAATACAATGTCAGTAGGTCTCGTTCATCAGCGGATCGACGCCCTACTTTAATATTCATACCGTGAATTAGCGTGTCCATTGGTAATTCTGCATTGTGGGTCGACTCCAGGAATACCTTTTCTGTCTCTTGGATTAACAGTACAGGTGTAGCTATTCATTTAGCCGTTGGGCTCTCGAAGAGGATGGTAACATTCGCGCACTGTTTAATCCTAGATTTATCTATTCTTGCGTGAAAACAGGGTGTGCGCGTTCAAAAATGTGTTCTTACTTGATCACGTGAAAACTAAGCAAGTACAATCGCTTCAGCGGATTGGGTTCTCGGGAGGTATGGTATTGGGTAATGCAATAACTTTATACCAATTCGTAATGTACACAGACGGGTTGAGTCCCTACCTTAATATTCATAGTGTGAAACAAGGTGTTTATCGCCAATACTCTTCAGCGGATTTACTCCTGGAATACCTGGTTTGACTCTCGGGATCACATTATGGGAGTAGCAATTGATTTAGCAGTACAACGCTCGAAGAAGGTGGGATCGATCTCGAACGGTTTAATCCTTGATCCTCCTATCCATACACGAAAATATGGTGTCCACCAGCTAAAATGTCTACCCATGTGTTCCTGTGAAAACTAAGCAAGACAATCGATACAGCGAGTTGGATTCATAGAAGGAATGGTAGTGCATAAATTTAATGACTTCATACCAATTGGTAATGTTCTCCTATGGCTCGACTCTTTAATTTAATTTCATACCGAGAATTACGGTGACAATTGTCAATAGTGTACAGAGGATTGACTCCTGATATACCTAGTGTGACTCTCGGAGCCACAGGATAGGTGACGCTATTGACTATGTTGTACGTCTCTCAAAGAAGGTGGTATCGATCTGGAGTGATTTGACGCTCTATCTTCGAATTCATACATGAACTTATGATGCCCATCACTAAAATGTATATGAATGTCTTTATATGATCACCAAATTATAATCTCGATACAGTGGGTCAGCTTTTTCGGATGGTAATGCCACGGTAAAAGGTTTGACTTTATAGGAATAGGTAACGTCCTATAACAGTATGACGGTCTGCTTTAATATTCACACCGTGAGTTAAGGTGTCTGTGGCCAATACTCTTCAGTGGATTTACTCCAGGAATACTTGGCTTGGCTCTAGGAATCACAGGATGCGGGAAGCTATTGACTTAGCCGTTAGCTTCTCACAGAGGGTGGTAAGTTTCTCGAACGGTTTGACCCTCGATCATCTAGTTCATACGCGAAGATAAGATGGTAGTCACTGAAATGAGTACTAATTGGCTTGTCTGAACACAATGATCTTCTCACCGTACATTGGATTAGCTTCTCGAAAGGGAAGGCCTTTGGTACACAGATCGACTCTATATGAATAGGTAACGTTCTACAACGGTCTGGCGCTCTACTTTAACATTCAAACCGTCAATTAAGGTGCCTATTGCCAATACTGTACAGTGCATTTACTCCCGGAGTACATGGTTTGACAATCGGCATCACAGGTTACCTGAAGCCATTGACAGAGACGTTTGTCTCCCAAAGAAGGTGGGAGCGACCTCGAATGGTTTGACACTCGATTTCCTAATTCATACATCAAATTATGGTACCCGTCACTGAAATGTAGAGTAATTCTTTTCCTGTACACGAAGTTATACCCACGACACAGAAGGATATGTTCTCCAAAGGTAAGGTACCCGGTAAGGAGTATGACGTTATACCAATTTGAAACGTTCTCAACCTGCTCCACGTACTACTATCATATTGAAACCGTGAATTAACGTGTCTAATGCCAATACTGTTCAGCAGATTTACTCCCGGAATACCTCATTTGACGCTTGGAATCTTAGGATAGGTGATGCTATTGACGTAGCCGGTCGACTCTCAACATAGGTGGTAACGTTCTCGAACGGTTTGACTATCGATCTCCTTATTCATACAAGAAGTAAAGGTGCCCGTCACTAAAATGATGGTTTATTTCTTCCGCTGAACAGGAAGTTACACTCTCGATACGGCGGGTTAGCTTCTCGGACGGTAAGGCATTCTGTGAAACGGTTGAACTTATAGCAATTAGTAACGTTCTCACACGGTGTGAGGCTCAATTTTAATATTCAAACCGTGAATTAAGGAGTCTATTTTCAATGCTGTTCAGCGCATTTGCTCCTGGTATACTTGGTTTGAGTATCGGAATCTCAAGGTAGGGGACGCTGTTCACTTGGTCTTCGACTCTCAAACAGGGTGGTAACTTTCTCGAACGATTTCACCCCCGAGCTACTAATTCATACATGAAGTTAAGCTGCCCGTCACCGAAATGAGGACTAATTTCTTTCTCTGAACTCGAAGGTATACTCCTGATGAAGCCGGTGAGGATCGCGGATAGTAAGGCCTTCTGCAAAACGTTTTACTTTATAGCAATTGGAAACGCTCTCAAACGGTTTGGCGCTCTACCATGGTATTCAAGCCGGGAACTAAGGTGTGTATTGCTGATACTGGTCAGCGCATTTACAACCGGAATACCTGGTCTGTCCCTCGGAATCAAGCGGTAGGTGATGCGCGTGACTTAGCTGTTCCGCTGTCGAAGACGGTTGTAACGTTTTCGGGCGGTTTTATCCTCAATCGTCCAATTAGTATACGAAATTGTAGTACTTGCCTGCTATAACGAGTATTAATATGTTTCCGTGAACACTGTGCATGACACTTGCTACAATGGGTTGGGTTCACGGAAAGTATGGAATTAGGTAAAAAGAATGACTGTGTACCAATCTGAAACGTCCTACAACGGTTTGACTGAGTACTCTAACATTTCTATAGTGAATTAAGCTGCCTGTTGCCAATACCGTTTAGCCCATTACCACCTGTAATCCATGATTTGGCTCTCGGTATCAATGAATAGATGAAGCTATTGACTTAGGTGTGCTACTTTCAAGGAATGTGGTAACGTTTTCGTTCGGTTTGACACCCGATCTTCTAATTCATACGTGAAATTATGTTGCCCATTAGTAAAATGTACACTATTTGTTCCTCTGAACGCGAAGCAATACTCCAGATGGAGAAGGCTAAGATCTTGGAACATATGATAACCTGTTAAAGTTTGACTCTATACCATTTGTTAATGTTTGTAACGGTGTGATTCCCTACTTCATTATTCATACCGTGAACTAAGGTGTCTATTGCCATCACTGTTCTACGGATTTACACCCGGTATACTTGATTTGCCCATCGGAATCACAGGACAGGTGAAGCTATAGACTCAGACGTTCGGCACCCAAAGAAGGTAGTAACGATCTCGAACTGTTTGACGCACGGGCTAATAATTCATACGCGAATATAAGGTGCCCGTCACTAAAACATATAATAATATGATTCCTGAAATACGAAGTTATACTCTCGAAACTGTGGGTTATGACCTCGGAGGGTAAGGCCTTCGGTGAAAAGAGTGACTCTATTATAATTGGTATTGATCTCGGACGGTATGATTTCCTACTTAACTGTTCATAGCGAGAATTACGGTGTCAATTGCCTATATAATTCACGGGATTTACTCCCATAATAATTGGTTTGGCTTTCGAAATCACAGGATAGGTGATGCTATTGCCTCAGCTATGCGGCTCTCAATGATGGTGGTAACGTATTCGAACGGTATAACTCTCGACCTTCCTATTTATCCATGAAATTCAGGTATCTGCCACTAATGTGTATACTAATTTGCTTCTCTGAACACGAAGATATAGTCTCGATATAGCGGGTTCGGTTCTCGGAACGTAAGACCTTCGGTAAAAAGTTTGATCCTATACCAGTAGGTAGCGCTCTATAATGGTTCGCCTCAGTACTTTAATATTGATACAGTGAATAATGGTGTCCATTGCCAATACTGTACTGGTGATTTACATCCGGAATACTTAGCTTCACACTTGTTATCACAGGATTGGTGAAGCTTTTGACTTAGCCGTTCGGCTCCCAGGAAAGATGGGAACAATCTGGAACGGTTTGACACTCGATCATCTAATTCATATATGAAAATAATGTATGCATCTGTAATAATGTATAGTAATTGGATTTCGTGAGCAGTAAGCATGACACTCGGTGCAGCGGATAAGATTCTAGGTAGGGAAGGCATTCGTTAAAAGGAATGACTTTATACGAATAGGTAACATTCTGCATCCGTTTGACGGTTTATATTAGTAGTCAAACAGTGAATTAAGGTTTCTGTTGCCAATACTGTACAGCGGATTCACTCCCGGAATAACCAATTTGACTTTCGGAATCACAGTATGTATGAAGCTATTGACTCAGCTGTGCATCGCTCTAAATAGGTTGAAACGGCCTCGATCGGTTCGACACGAGATCTTCTAATTGATACATGAAGTTGAGGTACCCGCCACTGAAATTAATACCAATTTATTTCACTGAACACGAAGTGATAGATTCGAAACCGCTGCTTAGCTTCTACGAAAGTAAGGCCATCGGTAAAGTATTTGGCTTTAAAGCAATTGGCATCGCTCTAAAACACCTTGACGCCCTACTTTAATATTCAAACCATGAATTAATAGGTCTATTGCCAATACAGTTCAGGGCACTTACTCCAGGAATATTTGGCTTGGCTCCGGGAATCACAGGATGCGTGAACCTACTGACTTAGCCGTTCGTCTCTCACAGAGGTTGATAACGTTCTCGAACGGATTGGCACTCGATCTTCTAATTCAGAGATGAAGTGATGGTTCCCGTACACTGAAATGAACACTAATTTCTTTCTCAGAGCACATAGTTATACTCTCGATACAACGGGATAATTTTTCGGCGTGTAAGGACTTTGGTAGTACTTTTGACTTTATAGCAATTGCTATCGTTCCCAAACGTTTTGACCCTGTATTGTAATATTCACACTGTGAATTAAGATGCCTATTACCAATACTGTTCAGCACATTTTCTCCAGGAATACCTAGTTTGGCCCTCTGAATCGCAGGATATGTGAGGCTATTGACGTAGCGGTTCGTCCATCGCTGAAAGTTGCAACGTTCCCGAGCGGACTGACACTCGATCTTCTTATTCATACATGAAGTTATGGTGCCCGTCACTAAAATGAAAACTAATTTCTTTCTCTGAACTCGAAGCTAAACCGTCGACGACGCCGGTGAGGATGGTGGAAGGTAAGACCTTCGTTAAAACGTTCGATCTTATACCAATTGGTAATGTTTTCAAACTGATTCATGATCTACTTTAATATTCAAACCGTAACTTAAGGTGTCCGTCACGAATAACGTACAGCGGATTGACTCCCAGAATATATCGTTTGACTATCGGAATAACAAGAGAAGTGAAGCTATTGGTACGACGTTCGTCTCTCAAACAATGTGGGATCGTTCTAAAAATGTATGACAGCCGATTTTTCTATCCATACATGAAAATAAGTAGTTCGTCTGCTAAAATGTCTACTAATTTGTATCTCTGGACAGGGAGAAGTATTCTGGATATAGCGGGCTTTGTTCTCAGCCTGTAAAGTTTCGGCAAAACGTTTGACTTCAACCTATTGGTAACGTTGTCAAACGGTCTGGGGATCTATTTTAATGATCAATTAATTATGGTGTCAATTGATAATCGAGTAGAGCGCATATACTGCTAAAATACCTGGTCTGTCCCTCGGAATCACGCGGTAGGTGATGCTAGTGACTTAGCCGTTCCGCTCTCGAAGAAGGTGGTAACGTTCTCGAGCGGTTTTACCCCCAATTCTCCTATTAATATACGAAATTATACTGCCCGCCTTCAAAATGGACTATTAATTTGTTCCGTGAGCACTGAGCAACACAATTGCTACAGCGGGTTAGGTTCTCGGAGGATAACGTATTCGGTAAAAATTTGTCTCTCTAACAGTTGGAAATTTTGACTGTGCTCTCTGACATTCATACCATGATATGATGTGACTATTGCCAATGCTGCTAAGTGCATTTACTCCTGGAACACCTGGCCTGACTGTCGGAATCACAGGATAGGAAAAGCTATTGACTTAGGTTTGCGACTTTCAAAGAAGGTAGGTAACGTTCTCGAACGGTTTGACGCCAGATCTTCCAATTAATACATGAAACTAAGGTTCCCGTCACTAAAATGAATACTAATTTGCTTCTGTAAACACGGAGATAAAATGCCGGTATAGCGGGTTAGCTTCTCGGAATGTAAGGCCTTCGGTAAAAAGTTTGACTATATAGCAGTAGGTAACGTTCTACAATGGTGTGATAGTGTACATAACTATTCATACCGTGAATTGGCGTGTTCACTGGTAATACTGAAATGGGTGTTAACTCCCGGAATATCTGGAATAACCCGCGGCATCCCTGGATATGTGTTGCTATTGATTTAAAAGTTCGACTCTGGAAGTAGGTGTTAACGATCTCTCATAGATTTACGCTCTATCCTCCTATTCATACACGAAAATCTGGTGTCCGTCTGCTAAAACGTCTACTGAATGTGATCTCTTGAAAACTAAGTAAGACAATGGCTGCAGCGGATTGGGTTGACGGAAGGTATGGTATTGGGTAAAAAGAATGACCTTATACTAATCCGTAACGACCAACAACGGTTTGGCAGTGTAATCTAATATTCATACAGCGAACTATTGAGTCTATTGCCGATACTGTTCAGCGGATATACTCCATGAAAACCTAGTTTAGCTCTCTGTATCACAAGTATTGATGAAGCTATTGACTAAGCATCTCGAGTCTCAGAGAAGGTGGTTACGTTATCGAAAGGTTTAGAACTCAATCATCTAATTCGCACACGAAATAAGGGTGCCCGTCACTGAAATAGAAACTAATAAGTTTCTCTCAACCCGAAGTTATACTTCTCATACGTCAGATTAGGCTCTCGTAAGATAAGGCCATCGGTAAGAAGAATGACTATATACAAACTGTTAACGATTCACAACTGTTTGTCACAGTAGCTTAATATTCATTCCGTGAATTACAGTCTAGTGCCAATACCGTTCAGCGGATTCACACGCGGATTAACTGGTATACCGCCTGGAATCACAGGTTAGGTGAAGCTCTTGGCTAAGCTGTTGGAATCTCAAAGTGGGTGGTAATGTTCTCGAACTGTTTGACCTTCGATCATCTAATTCATACATGAAGTTAAGGTGCCGCCCCTAAAATGTATACTAATGTGCATCTCTATACACGAAGTTATACTATACAGCGGGCTAGCTTCTCGGATGGTAAGGACTTCGGTGAAAGAAATGACCCCATACCAATTGGCACTATTCACCAAAAGTTTGAGTCTCTACTGTATTATTCATACCGCGAACTAAGGTGCACGTTGCCAGTAGTGTACAGCGGATTGACTCCTGATATACCTAGTGTGACTCTCAAAATCACAGGATAGGTGAAGCTATTGACTCAACCATTCGTCCCTAAGGGAAGGTCGTAACGTTGCGGAACGGTTTGACCATCGAACTTCTAATTCATACAAGACGTTAAGGTGCCCGTCCCTGAAATAAATACTAATTTCTTTCTCTGAACACGAAGTATTACTCTCGTCCCAGCGCGATACATTATAGGAGGGTAAGCCCTTCGAAAAAAAGCTTGCTCCATAGCAAAACGTAACGATCTACAACGGTTTGATTCTGTACTGTAAAATCTATGCCCTGAAATAGACTGTCTAATGCCAAAACACTTCAGCGTATTTACACACGGATTACATGGTTTGACTCTCCAAGTCACAGGATAGGTGAAGCTAATAACTCAGCCGTTCGATTCCCGAACAAGCTTGACACGTTCCCGAAGAGTTTGACGCTCGATCATCGTAATCACACTTGAAATTATGGTGAACGTCAATAAAATCTATACTAAATTGTTTTTCCGGTCACGAAGTTATACTCCCGATACAGCGGGATAGGTTCACCGAAGGTGAGGCCTTCGGAAAATAGTTTGACTCTACACCAGTAGGTAACGTTTTTTACAACGTTTTAATTCTCTACTTTAATATCCATTCTGTGAATTGAGGTGTCTATTGCCAATACTAAATACTGAATTTACTCCTGGAACAGCTCGTCTGGCTATAGGAATCATAGGATAGGTGAAGCTATTGACCTAGCCGCTCTATCCTCAAAGATCGTGTTTACGTTCTCTCTCGGTTTGACCCTCGATCTTCTAATTCATTCATGAAATTAAGGAGCCCGGCTCCAATATGTATAATAGTTGGTACCACTGAACACCTTATCATACTCTGGATAACGCGCGTTGTGCTTTCGGAGGGTAACGTCGTCAATAAAACGTTTGACTTTATTCCAATTGTGAACGTTCTCAAACAGCTTCAAGCTTTATTTTAATATTCAAATCGTGAATTGAGGTGTCTATTGCCAATACTCTTTAGCGGATTTACTCCCGGAATACATGGTTTGACACTCGGAATCGCAGGATCGGTGAAGCTGTTGACTTAGGCATTCGTCACTCACAAACGGTGGTATCGTTCGCGAAAGGTTTGACAATGGGTCTTCTAATTACTACATGAAATTATGGCACCCGTCACAAAAATGAATACTAATTTCTTTCGCTGAACTCGAGCTTATACTCCCGACACAAGTGGTAAGGTTTTCGGACGGGAAGGCATTCTGTATGAAATTTAACCGTACATGAATAGGTAATGTTCTACAACGGATTTACAGCCAGCATTTATATTCAAACCGTGAATTGAGGTGTCTATTGCCAATACGGTACAGCATATTTACTCCCGGAATATCTCGTTTGGCTTTCGGAATCACAGGATAGGTGAAGCTATTGACTTATCCGTTCTACTATCAAGGAAGGTGGTAACGATCTCAAACGGTTTGACGCTCAATTTTAATATTCATCCCGTAAATTAATGAGTCTATTGCCAAATAACTTTCCACGGATTTACTCCTGGAATACCTGCTTTGACTGTCGGAATAGCAGGATATGTGAAGCTTTTGACATAGCCGTGCGTCTCTAACAGACTCATACTCATTACCGGATTCCGTACATGTCGACAACATAGCCCGCTGTATCGTGGTTATAAGTTTGTGTTCAGAGAAACAAATCATGAGACATTTTAGCAGACGCAAACTTTAATTTCATGTATTATTAGGAAGATCGATGGTCAGACCGATCGGGAAAGTTAGCACCATCTGTGAGAAACGAACGGCTAAGTCAATAGCTCCACCTATCCCGTGATTTCGACATTCCAACCAGGTAATTCGAAAGTAAATCCGCTGAGCAGTATTGACAGCAAACACCTTAATTCACGACTTGTATATTAGCGAAAAGCGATAAACTGTTGCAGAGCGATACTTATTCGTATAGAGTTAAATTTTTTATCGAAGACCTTATGTTCCGAGAAGTTAACCCGCTGTATACAGGGTGTGACGTCGTGTTCAGAGAAGCAACTTACTATAAATTTAGAGGAAGGCACCATAACATAATATACTAACTAGAGGATCGAGGGTCAGACCGTTACAGTGTGATTCCACTTTCGTTGTGTGTCGATCGGCTGAGTCAATAGCTTCACCTGTACAATGATCCCGAAAGTCGAAGCAGTTATTCCGGGAGAAAATCCTCTTTACAGTATTGACGTTATACACCATACTTCGTGGTATAAATATTAAGGTGCGGGGTCAAACCGTTGTGGAACGTTACGAATTGGCATAGAGTCAAACGTTTTACCGAAGGCCTTACCTTCCGAGAACCCATCCCGCTGTAGACATTCGCATGCTTAGTGTTCACCGGAAGAAATGATTGGCCATTTCGGCAGACGGACAGCTTATTTTTATGCATGAATATGTCGATCGAGGGACAAACCGCGCGAGAACGTTGCCACCATCGACGATAGTCCAACCGTCAAATCAGTAGATACACCCATCCTGTGATTACGAGGGTCAGACCACGTATTCCACAAGTGAGCCTACACTGCAGAATTACCAATGGACACGTTCATTCACGGTCCGAATATTAATGTGCTGTGTCAAATCTTTGTCGAATGTTACCAATTGGTACAGCGTCAAACATTCTACCGAAGACCTTTCTCTCCGATATCCTAACCGGCTGTATCGACATTCCAAATTCGTCTTCATGGAATCATCCTATTATTCCTGTTAGTGGCGGGCACCTTAATTTCATCTATGCATAAAAGATCGACTTTCAACCCATTCGAGACCGTTAGCACTATCTACATGAATCGAACTGCTGCGTCAATAGCTTCACCTATCCTTTGTATCCGAGAGTGAAACCAGGTATTAGAGGAACAAATCCGCATTACACTATTGGGAATAGACATCTTTATTCACTGTGTAAACTGTAAAAAAGAGAGTCAAACCGTTGTAGGATGTTACATATTGCTATAGAGTCAAACTTTTTACCGAAGGCCTTAGCTTCCGAGAAGCTAACCCGCAGAGTATAGGGCGTGACTTCGTGTTCCCAGAAGCAAATTTATACCCAACTTTATCAGGGGCACCTTAGTTTCATGTATGCTTAAGATGATCGAGGGTTACATCGTTCCACATGGTTACCACATTCATTGAGAGTCGCATAGCCAAGGCAATATTTTCACATGTACCGTGATTCCGAGAGACTGACCAGTCATTGTCGGCGAAAATCCGCTGAATTATATTGGCAATTGACACGATAATTCAAGGTTTGAACACTAAGGCAGAAAGACAAACTGTCCGAAACCTTTGCCAATTGGTATAGATTCACTCTTTTCACCGGTAGGCCTTAGCTTCCGCGAACATATCCCGCTGTCTCGAGAGTGTAACTTCGTGCCCAGAGAAACAAAATACTATATATTTCTATGACGTCCACCATAATTTCTGGTACGACTTCGATGATCGAGGGACAAACCGTTCGTGGACGTGACATCCTCTTTTGGGAATCGAACGGTAAGTCAATAGCTTCACCCATCCTGTGACACCTAGAGCCAAGTCAAGGATTCATACTGTAAACCCGCCGTTCATCATTGACGTTAGTCACTCTATTTCAGGCCATAGATATTAAGGTACAGAGTCAAACCGATCTAGACAGTTACGTATTGCTATATATATAGTCAATCTTTTCCCGAAGGCCTCACCTCCGTGAAGATAACTCCCTGTATCGAGAGCATAACTTCGTGTTCACAGAAGCAAATTAGTATGCATATTAGACACGGGCACCATACTTTCATGCATGAATAGAATATCAAGGTTCATGATGTTCGAGAACGTTACCACCATCTTAGAGAGTTGATCGGCTTCACCTCCCTGTGATAATGAGAGTTAAACCAGGTATTCAGGGAGTAAATCCGCTGAACGGTATTGGCAATAGACACCTTAATTCACGGTTTGAATATTAAAGTTGCTCGTCAAATGGTTTGAGAGCGTTACCAATTACTGTAAAGCCAAACGTTTTACCAAAGTTCTTACCGTCCGAAAAATTAACCCGCTGTATCTAGATTATAACTTCGTCTTCAGAGAAAGAAATTGGTACACATTGTAGTGACGAGCACCTTAACTTCATGTATGAAATAGTAAATCGAGTGATAAACCTCTCGAGAAAGTTGCAACTTTCTATGAGAGTCGAGTGGCTACGAATATAGCTTCCCCTATCCTGTGATTCCGATGGTCGGAGCAGGTATTCCGGGAGGAAATCTGCTGAACGGTGATGGCAGCTGATACCATAATTCACGCTTTGAATATTACAGTAGAGCGGCAAAAAGATTGAGAATGTTTCCAGTTGGTGTAAGGTCAAACGTCTTATAACCGGCTGTATCAGGAGTGTAACACCGTGTTGAGTGGATCAAATTACTAAAAATTTTAGCGACGGATACCATAATTTCATGAATGAATTTGAAGATCGGTGGTCAAGCTGATCGACAAGGTTACAAACTTTTTTGATACTCGCACAGGTAAGTCAATGGCATCACTCATCCTGTGATTCCGAGAGTCAAACCACGTATACCTGCAGTAAATCTGCCGAACAGAATACCTGGTCTGACACTCGGACTCACAGGCCAGTTGAATGTGTTGACTGAGACGTTTGTCTCTCACAGAAGATGGCAACGCTCTTTAGCGGCATGAGCATCGACCTCCAAATTCGTATATGAAGATAAGGCGCCCGTCACTGAAATGTATACTAACTTGTTCCTCTGAACACGATGGTATACCCTCGCTACAGCGGGATATGCTTTCGGAAGACAAGGTCTTCAGTAAAACGTCTGACTTTATACCATTTGCTGCTTTCTTAAACTGATTGACGCTCTACTTTAATATTCAAACCGTGAAATAAGGTGTCTATTGCCAATAGCACGCAGGGCGTTTACTACCGAAACATCTGGTTTGACTTTCGGAATCAAAGGATATGTGAAGCTATTGACTTAGCTGTGCGACTCTCAATGAATGTGATAACGTTCCCGGACGGTTTATCCCTCGAAATTCTAATTCGTATATGAAATTAAGGTGCCCGTTTTTAAATTGTCTACTAATATTTCGCGATGAACACGAAGTTATACCCTCGATACAGCCGGTTATTTTCTCGGAAGGTAAGGAATCAGGAAAAGAGTACGCCGTTATGCCAATTGAAAACGTTCTCAAACGTTTAGACAGTCTACTCTAATATTCATATCGTGAATTAAGGTGTCTATTGTCAATCCGGTACAGCGGATTTACTTATGGAACACATGGCTTGACTCTCGGAATCACAACTATCGTTGAAGCTACTGACTCAGCCGTTCGACTCCCAAAGAAGGTGGCATCGTTTTCTACCGGTTTCACTCTCCATTTTGCTATTTATACATGAATATGTGGTGCCCGTCTGCTAAAATGCCTACTATTTTGCTTCACTGAACACGAAGTTATACTTTCGATACAACGGATTATCTTCTCGGATGGTAAGGCCTTCGATAAAAAGTTTGACTCTATACCAATACGTAAAGTTCGACAAAGGTTGGACTCTGCACTTTAATGTTTATTCCGTCAAACCTAATGCCAATAGTGTAGAGCATAAATACTCCCGGAATACCTGGTTTGGCTCTCGGAAACATAGGATAGGTGAAGCTACTGCCGTAGCCGTCCGAATCCCAATGAGGATGGTAACGTTCGCAAAAGGCTTGACGCTCGATCTTCTTATTCGTACATGAAATCAAGGTAACCGTCACTAAAATGTATAACAATTTGCTTCAGAAACCACGAAGTCATACTCGGTTATTTTCTCGGAATGTAAGGCCTGCTTTAAAAAGTCGAACTATGGAGCAATCGGGAGCGGTCTACAACGCATTGACTGTGTTCTTTAATATTCATACCGTCAAATTGCGTGTCTAATACCAATATTTCACAGCAGGTTTCGACGCGTATTACCTGGTCTGACACTTGGGATCACGGATAGGCGAAGCTGTTAACTTAGCCGTTCGACTGTTAATGAAGGTGGCAACGATCGTCTCAATATGAAGTTATAATCTCGATACAGCGGGTCAGCATCATGGAGGGTAATGCCTTCGAGAAAAGGTTTGACTTTATAGGAATAGGTAACATCCTATAACAATATGATGGTCTGCTTTAATATTCATACCGTGAATTAAAGATCCTGTTGCCAATATTGTACTAGGCATTTACTCCCGGAGTACCACGTTTGACAATCTGTATCACAGGATACTTGAGAGTATTGACTTTACTGATCGACTGACAAAGACGGTGTTAACGTTCTCGAAACCTTTAGCCCTCGATCTTCTAATTCATGCATGAAACAAGGGTGCCCGTCACTAAAATATTAATTAATATGATTCTCTGAACGCGAAATTATACTTTCGATACGGAGGATTATGTTCTCGTTGGACTAGGCCCTCGGGAAGACGATTGACTGTATATAAATTCGTAACGTTCTCAAACGGTTTGTAACCCTATTTTAATATTCAAACCATGAATTAAGGTGTCTATTACCAATACTGTTCAGGGGATTAAATACTAGAATAACTGGTTTAGCTCTAGGTATCAGAAGATTGGCGAAGTTATTGATTTTGCCGTTCAATTCTCAAAGAAGGTGGTAGCGTTCCCGAACGGTTTGACTGTCGATTTTTCTATAAGTACATGAACAATTGTAGCAGATGGGATACCGTAATTTAATGTATGGATTAGAATATGGGTGGTCAAACCGTTCCAGATCGTTACCACCATCATTTAGAGTCGCACAGATAATTCAGTGGCGTCACCTATCCTGTGATTCTGAGTGTCCAACCAGGTATTTCGGAAGTAAATAAGCTGTAGAGTATTGGCAGTAGACATCATAATTCACGGTATGAATATGAATGTAGAGAGTCAAACCGTTTTAGAACCCTACATATTGTAATAGAGTAAAACATTTACCGTAACCCTTACGTTGCGAGCACCAAACTCGATGCATGGAGAGTATATTCTCGTGCTCTGCGAAACTCAATAGTATACATTTTATTGACGGGCACCCTGATTTCATATATGAAATGGAATATCATTGGTCGAACCGTCGTGGATCTTTACCGCCATCTTTGAGTGTCGACGGCTAAGTCAATAGCTTCACCTATACTTTTATTCTGAAAGTTAAGCCGGGTATCCGGGAGTAGGTCCGCTCTACAGTATTGGCTTTATAGACCCTATTGTGAGTGTAAATATTATAGTACAGACTCAAACCGTCGCAGAACGTTACGTATTGGTACAGTGAAAATCTCTTCACAGAAAGCCTTACCTTCGAGAAGCAACCCGCTGTATCCAGAGTATAACTTAATGTTCACAGAAACAAATTATTATTCATTCTAGTGACGAGCACCTTAATTTCATGCATGTGTTACAAGATCTAGTGTCAAACCGTACGAGACCACTGCCACCTTCTGTGAGAGACGAACGGCTACGTCAATAGCATCACCTATTCAAACCGTCTGTGAACAGCATGCATTATTATAGAGTTATTCCTTGCCCAATACCATTCCTTGTGAGATCCCAATTCGCTATAGCGATTGTCTTGCTTAGTTTTCACGTAGACATTTTAGCAAGCCGACACCTTGTTTTCACGTAGAAATAGGAATATCAAGGGTTAAGCCGTGCGAGAACGTTACCATCCTTTTCGGGAGTCGCGCAGCTAAATCTATAGCTGCACCTGCCCTGTGGATCCAAGGGTCAGACCAGGTAATCCGAGGGTCGATCTAATTCTCGGTATGAAAATTAAAGTAGGACGTCAAACCGCTGTAGAGCGTTACCATCTGGAGTGGTATTAAACATTTTACCGGAAACCTTACCTTCCGAGCATCCAGCCCGGCTTATCGGGAGTATAGTTTCGTGTTGAGTGGACCAAATTTTTATAAATTTTAGTGACGGGCATATTAATGTTATGTGTGTATTAGAAGGTTGAGGGTTAAACTGCTTGCAATCTTCACCACCCTCACTGAGAGCCGAACGGCTATGTCAATAGCTTCACCTATCCTGTGATTACGAATCTGAAGCCAGATATTCAGGGAGTATATCCATTAGACAGTATTGGCAGTGGAGACCTTTATTCACTGCGTAAATGTCATAGTACAGAGTCTATTCGCTGTATATCCTTACATACTGTTATAGTGTAACAGCTTCTAACGAATGTTTTACCGTCCGAGGACCCTACCCGTTGTAGCGATTGTCTTGCTTTGCCTTTACGTGATCATTTTGAAGGACGGACACTTTACCTTCATGTATGGATACGAGGATCGAGTGCCAAAGCGTTGGGGAACGTTACCACCGTCTTTGTGAGGCAAACTTCAAGGTCAATATCCTCGCGCATACTTTGATCCTGAGAGTCAAAACAGGTACTCCTGCAGGTAATCCACTAACGAGTACTGGCAACAGACACCTTAATTCACGGCATGAATATTAATGTAGTGAGTCAAACCGTTGGAGAACAATACCAATTCGTAAACAGTCACTCCTTTTACCGGATACCTTACCTACCGAGATGCTAATAAGTTGTGTCGAGTGTATAACTTCGTGCTCACAGGATCGGATTAGTAAACATTTTAGTGATGAGGACCTTAGTTTCATTACGAATAAGATGATCGAGTCTCAGACAAATCGAATTGGTTACCGCCTTCTATGATATTCCAACAGCTAAATGCATAGCTTCACATATCCTGTGTTTCCGAGAGTCATGCCAGGTATTCCTGGAGTAAATCCGCTGAACAGTATTAGAAATAGATAACATACTCCACGGTTTGAATATTAAAGCAGACCGTCAAACCGTTGCAGGACGATACCTATTGGTATAGAGTAAAGCGCATTACAGAAAGCCATTCCGACCGAGAAGGCATCCCGCCGTATCGAGAGTATTACCTCGTGGTCAAAGATTCACATTAGTGTAAATTTTAGTGACGGCACCATAAGTTCATGTATGACTTAGAATATCGATGGTCAAGGCGTTTGAGAACATTACCACCCTATTTGGGAGTCCAACGGCTAGGTCAATATCTTGAGCCTATTATGTGATTCCGAGAGTTACACCAGCTATTCCGGGAGTAAATCCGCTGAACAGAATTGGTAATGGACACTTTAATTCACGGTTTGAATATTAAAATTGAGCGTCAAACCATTTGTGAACGTTACCAATTGCTACAAAATGTAACGTTTTACCGAAGGTCGTACCGTCCGCGAACCACACTCGCTTCATAGAAAGTATAATTTCATTCTCGGATCATCAGATTAGCAATGATTTTAGTGACGGAGACCATCATTTCATTATGAACAAGAAGATAGGCGGTCAAACCGTTCATGAAAGTATCCACCAACTTTCAGATTCCAACGACTATGTCAAGAGCCTCATACATCCAATGATTCCGAAAGTCAGACCGGATATTCCGGGGGTAAATGCGCTGTACAGTAGTAGCAATAGGTACCTTAATTCGCGAATTGAATATTGAAATAGTGCTTCACTCCTTGTGAGAACGTTACAATTGCTAGAATGTCAAACGTTTTATCGAATGCGATACCATCCGAGATGCTCACCTGCCGCATCGGGGATATAGCTTCGTGTTTAGAGAGACACAGTAGTATACAATTCAGTGACAGAACCTTAATTTAATGTATGAACTAGAAGATCGAGTGTCAAACATTTCGAGGACGTTACCACCTTCCGTGAGAGACGAACTTCTCAGTCAGTAGCACCACTTTTCCGGTGACACCGAGAGTCAAACCAGGCATTCCAGGAGTAAATCCGCTGTACAGTATCAGCATTAAAATCGCTACTTCCCGCTATAAATATTAAAGTACAGAGAACTACGTTACATATTCGTATAAGGTTTACCATCTCACCGAAGGCCCCACTGACACAGAAGCTAACCCTCTGTATCGAGAGTATATCTTTGTGCCCAGAGAAGCAGAATGGTATAAATTTTAGGGACGAGCATCATGCATGCATGAATTAGAAGATCGATGGACAAACCGTACGAGAACTTTGCCACCGTCAGTGAGAGACAAACAGCTAAGTCAATAGCTAAACCTATCCTGTGTCTCCGAGAGTAAAACCAGGCGTCCCAAGAGTAAATCCGCTCAAATTTGTTGGCAATAGACACCTTATTTCTCGGTTTGTATATTAGAGTAGAGATTCAGGACGATGGAGAACGTTTCAACTTGAATAGGACCGAACAGTTTTTGTCGAAAACCATGCATTCCAAGAATGTAACCCGCTGTAGCGAGAGGCTAACTTTATGGTTACGCGAACAAATATGTGGGCATTGTAGCAGAGAGGACAACATAAGTTAATGAATGAATTATCAGATCTAGAGTCAACCCGTTCGAGAACGTTACCATCTTTCCTGAGAGCCACACAGCTAATTCAACAGCTCCAGGCATCCTGACTCCTAGATTCAAACCAGGTATTTCGGATGTAAACCCGCTGAAAAGTATTGTCAAGAGACACCGTAATTCACAGTACAAATATTGAAGTACGGTATCAAACCACGTATAACGTGAACAATTTGTATAAAGACAAAGTTTCAACCGACAGCCTTACCATCCAAGAAGCATGACCAGCTGTGTCGAGAGTATAACTTCGTTTGCAGAGAAAGAAATGGGTCTTCACTTCAGTGACGGTCAGCTGAACTGCATGTACGAATTAGAAGTTCGAGTGTCAAACCGTTCGATGTCGTTACCACTTTCTGTGGAAGACGAACGGCTATGTCAATAGCTTCAATTATTCAATTAGTAGGGAGAGTCAAACCAGGTATACAGGGAGTGTGTCCGCTGAAGAGTTTTTGAAATAGGCACATTAGTTCTTGGTTTGAATATTAAACTAGAGCGCCAGTCCGTTGCAGAACGTTACCTAATTACTCTGTACCGAAGGCCTTCCCTTCTGAGAAGCTAACCCAATGTAGGGACAGTGTAACGTCGTCTTCAGAGAAGCCAACTAGTACTCATTTCAGAGACTAGCACCTTATCTTCGTGTATGAATTACGAGATACGTTCAATAACGTCAATACGTTCGAGAACCGTACCACCTTCTTTGAGAATCGAGCGGCTGAGTCAATAGCTTCACCAATAGTTGTGACTCCGAGAGGCAAACCAGGTATTCCCGGAGACAACACGCAGTAGAGTAGTGGCAATAGACACCATAACTCACGGTATAGATAGTAATATACGGATTCGAACCATCGTAGAACGTTACCAACTGGTATAGGGTCAAACATTTTACTGGACTCCTTACTCTCCGAGAACCTACCCGATGCAGTAAGTGTCTTGCTTAGTGTTCAATGAAACAAGTTAGAAGACAATTTAGCAGATGGGCAATTTAATTGCATATATCAATAGGAAGAAGGAGGGACAATTCGTCCGAGAATGTTACTACCTCTTTTGACAGTCTCACGGCTAAGCGATTAGCGTCACCCATCATGCGATCCCATTAGTCAAACTAGGTAATCCGGGAGTGAATCAGCTCAACTGTTTTGCAATAAACGCCTTCGTTCACGATATGAATATTATAGTAAAGGGTTAAAGAGTCGGAGAATATTGCAATTGGTGTAAAGTCGAACGTTTTACCAAAGTTCTTACCTTTCGCAAACCACAACCGCTTCATCGAGAGAATAGGTTCGTGTTCAGAGAATGGTATTAGTATTCCCTTCAGCGACGGGCACCTTAAATTCATGTACGAATCGGAAGATTGATGGCCAAGCCACTCGAGAACGCTACCACCTTCACTGAGATTTGATCAGATAACATAATAGCTTCTTAGAGAGTCGAACGGCCAAGTCAGTAGTTTCACCAATCCAGTGATTCCGAGAGTCAAGTCAAGTATTCCAGGAGTATATCCGCTGTACATTATTGATATCGTACACCCAATTTCATGGTATTAATATTAAAGTACACAGTCAATCCGTTGTACAACGTTACCTATTGGTGTAGAGTTAAATTCTTAACCGAAGGCTATACCTTCCGAGATGTTAACCCGCTGTTTCGAGAGTATAACTTCGTACTCAGGGAAGCAAATTAGTATCCACATTAGTGACGTGCACCTTAATTTCATGCAGGAATTAGAAGATAATGTGCAAAACCGATCGAGAACGTTACCACCTCTTTTGTGACTGGCACAGCTAAGTCAATAGCGTCACCTGCCCTGTGGTTCCGAGAGTCACACTAAGTATTCCAGTAGTGAAAGTGCTGTACAGTATTGGCAATAGACATTTTATTTGACGGTATAAATATTAAGCTATAGAGTCACACCGTTGTACAACGTTACTTAATGGTTGAGTGTCAATCTTTTTACCGCTTGCATTACGCTCCGAACAGCTACACCGCTGTATCGAGGGTATATCTTTTTGTTCAGAGAAACAAACTACTATTCCTTTTAGTGATGGGTACTGTAATTTCATGTCTGAATACGAAGATGTACAGTCATGCCGTTCTGAAACGTTGCCACGTTTTCCGGGAGACGCAAAGTTGAGTCAATAGCTTCACTTATGTTGTGATTCCGGGAATCAAACCAGGTGTTGCGGGAGCGAATCTAATGCTCAGTATGGCATTTTCCACCCTATTTCAGAGCATAGATATTAAAGTATACAGTCAGACCGTTGTAACACGTCACCTATTGGTATAGGGTCATAATTATAACCGAATCCCGTATCTTCTGAGAAGCTAGCCCGCCGTAACGAGATTATAACTTTTGGTTCACAGAAATACATTAATATACATTTCAGCGATGGGTACGATAATTTCGTGTATGACTGAGAAGATCGATGATCAAACCGTTCCCGAACGTTGCCACATTCCTTGTGAGTCGAACGGCTAAGTCAATAGCTTCTCCTATCCTGTGTTTCGGAGTGGCCAACCAGATATTCAGTGAGTGAATCCGCTGTACTGTATTGACTATGAAAACCTTTGTTCACGGCTATAATATTAATGTAGAGCGTCAATCCGTTTGAGAACGTTACCAATTTTTATAACGTCATACACGTTATCGCATACCATATCCTCCTAGAACATAAACCGCAGTATCGGGGTTATAACTTCGAGTACCGAGAAACCTAACACTATTAATTTCAGTGACGGGCACCTTAGTTTGATGTATGAATTAGAAGATCTAAGACAAACCGATCGAGAACGTTATCAGCTTCTTCGAGTACCGAACGGCTGAGTCTATAGCTTCACCTATAATTGCGATTTCGAGAGTCAAGACTGGCATTCCAGGAGTAACTCCACTAAACAGTATTGGTAATAGACACTTTAATCCACGGTATGAATTTTAAAGTAGTGAATCAAACCGCGGGAGAGCATTACCTAATGGTGTAAAGTCAAACTTTATACCGGATACCTTCCCTTCCAAGAACCTAACCCGCTGTAGCGAGTGTCATGCTTAGTGCACACGGAATCAAATTAGTAGACATTTTAGCAGGCGGAAGACTGACTTTCATACATGAATATAACAATCGGGAATCAACACGTTCCCACCGTCTGTGAGAGAAGAACAGCTAAGTGATTTGCTTCACCTATGCTGGTATACCGAGGGTCAACTAGATATTCCGGGAGTAAATCCGCTGAACAAAATTGGCAACAGGCACCTTAATTGACGGTCCGAATATGAAAGCTGGCCGTCAAACCATCGGTCAATATTACCAATTTGTGTAGAGCCGTTATGGTGCCCGTCATTGAAATTCATACCAATTTCGTTCTCAGAACAGGAAGTTATACACTCGATACAGCGGGTTAGGTTCTTGGAAGGTATGGCCTTCGGTGAAATGTTTGACAATATACCAATAGGTAACGTTGTGAAAAGCGTTGACGCTCCACTATTCATTCCATGAATTAAAGTGCCCATTGGTAATACTGCACTGTGGATAGTCTCCCAGAATACCTGGTTTGACTGTCGGAAGAACAGGATCGATGTAGGTACTGACTTAGCTGTGTGACTCCCAAAGAAGGTTGCATCGGACTCGATCGGTTTGAGTCAGAGCTTCTTGTTCATACATGAAATTAAGATGCCCGACACTAAAATGTATACTCTATTGTTCCACTGAGCACCTTGTTGTACTCTCGATACAGAGCGTTATGCTTTCGGACGGTGCTACGGGGAAATTCGTGACAAGTAATAAACTAAAATATACAGGGACGGCTCATCAAGTTTGGTGAAGAGATCGTTTCTAGAAGAAACTAGGTTTCTTATATTGATAGTTTTTCCGTAATATAAGTGTAATTCAGATATTGAATAGTATAAAATATTTAACATAGGTTTTCAGGATAGGTATACGAATGTAGAAACGTTCTGTTTGAGGTACAGTGTAGAACTGATTTATTTGTTTCTGCTCGGATTTTATATTATAATTTTCTGGTTGAGTAGGCTGCTTCTGGTTATGTGTTGGCTTGTTATGGCTGATTTTGCTACGGTTGATATCTGACCGGTTTCCGGTAACGCTGTGGCTCAATTTTTGGCAAATTTTGCAACGGTTATTTTCTGGGCAGTTTCCGGAGATGCGTAGGCTGGACTTAGGCTGGCGTCACACGGTGATGCGTTGGCTGGATTTTGGCTGGCGTCGCAACGGAACTGTCGCCTATAAAAGTTTTGACTTTATACCAATTGGAAATGATCCCTAGCTGTTTGTCGCTCTGCTTTAATATTCAAACCGTAAATTAAGGTGTCAATTGCCAATACGCTTCAGCGGATTACTCCCGTATTGCCTGATATGACTCTAGGAATTGCACGATATGTGAAGCAGTTCACGTTGCAGTGCATTACCCAGGGAAGATGATAACGTTCTCTTACTGTTTGACCCTCGATCTTCTATTTCATACATGAAGTTAAGTTCATGGAAGACAAGGATATCCGGTAAAAAGGATGACATATAGCATTTGGTAATGTCTGTTGCCAACAATCTTCAGCGGAGTTACACTCGGAATACCTGGTTTGTCTCTCGGAACGACAGGACAGGTGAAGCTGTTGACTGAGCCGTTCGACTCTCAAAGACGGTGGAAACGTTCCCAGCGGTTTGACACCCGGTCTTATTATTCATGCATGAAGTTAAGGTGCGCGTCACTAAAATGTTTACTAATTTGCTTCTATGGTCCAGAATTTATACTTTCGATACAGCGGGATAGGTAAGCAGAAAGTACGATGTACGGTAAGAAGCTTGTCGTCATACCAATTCGTAAAGTTCTCCTACGGTTTGTCTCGCAACTTTAAAGCTCATTCCGCGAAGTAAGGCGTCTATTGCCGATACTGTTCATCGGATTTTCTCCCGGAATACATGGTTTGCCTCTCGAAATCACAGGAAAGGTGAAGCTATTGTCTTAGCCATGCGACTGTCAAAAGAGGTGGTAACATTTTCGGAAGATTTTACCATCCATCTTCCTATTGATACATACAACTAAAGTGTTCACCTGCTAAAGTGTCTACTAATTTGTTTCCTTCGACACTATCCAAGACACTTGCTGCCATGGTATAGGTTCGCGGAAGGTAAGGAATCCGGTAAAATGTTTGGACCAATACCAGTAAGTAACATTTCACCATGGCTCGAATCTGTATATTACTATTTATACCGTAAGTTAAGGCGCTTACTGCCAATACTCTATTGCGGATGGACTCTCGGAATTCGTGGTATCACTGTCGGAATAGCAGGGTTGGTGAAGCTATTGACTTATGTGTACGGCTATCAAGAAAGATGCTAGCGGTCTCGGACAGTTTGACTCTCGACTTTGCTATCCATACATCAAATAAATGTGTCCGTCTGTTGAAATGTCTACTCATTTGCTTCTGTGAACACTAAGCTAGACACACGCTTGAGCACGATAGGTTCTCGGATGGCAAGGTATTGGGTAAAAAGTATTACTTTGTTTTAATTGATAACGTTCTCCGGCGATTTGATTAAGTACCTAAATGGTTATACCATGAATTACGGAATCTATTGCCAATATTCTTCAGTGTATGTATTCCCTGAATACCTAGTTTGACTCTCGCAAGCACAGGATTACTGAATCTACTGACTTGGCATTTCGAGTCTTGCAGAACGTGCTAACGTTCTCGAACGGTTTGACTCTCCATCTTCTAATCCATACACGAAGATAAGGGTCCAGTCACTGAAAAGAATACTAATTTTCCTTTCTGAGCACGTAGTTATACTCTCGATACAGCGGTTTAGGTTCTCAAAATGTGAGGCCCACGGTGAAAAATGTGACACTCTCCCAATAGGTAACCTTCTACAACGGTTTGCCTCTGTACATTGTCAATACTATTGCCAATATTGATCCGCGGATTTACTCCCGGAATACCTGGTTTGTCTCCCGCAATCACAGGATCGGTGACGCTATTGACTAAGCCGGTTCAAACTCAAAGATGGTGTTAGCGCTCGCGAACGGTTTGACTCTCGAAATTTCTACTCGTGCATGCAAATATGGTGCCCGTCACTAAAATGTATACTAATTTGTTCCTCTGAACGCGATGTTATGCTCACGATACAGCGGGTTTGCTTCTCGCAAGATACGGCCGGCGGTGAAAGTTTTGACTCTATACCAATAGGTAACGATGCACAACTGTGTGACACTGTAGGGGAAGTAGGATTTTTAATGCCGATAGGGTACAGCGGATTTACACCTGGAATACCTGGTTTGACTCTCGGTATCACAGGATAGACGAAGCTATTGACGTACCCGCTCGTCACTCAAAGAAAGTGTAACGATCTCGAACGGTTTGATCCTATATCTTCTAATTCATACATCATATTATGGTGCCAGTTACTAAAATGCACACTAATTTGTATCTATGACGACAAAGTTGTGTACAAACCAGTAACGTTCTCAAGCGGCTTTATGCTCTACTGTAATATTCAAACCGAGAAATAAGATGTCCACTGCCAACACTGTACAGCGGATATACTTATGATATACCTGGTTTCACTCTCCGAATAGCTGGATAGGTGAAGCTATTGACGTACTCGTTCGTCCCTCGGAGAAGGTGGCAACGCTCTCGAGCAGTTTGACACTCAATCTTCCTATTCATTCATGAAGTTAAAGTGCCCGTCATTGAAATGAATGCTAATGTGTTCCTCTGAGCACGAAATTAGACTCTCGCTGAAGCCGGTAAGGCATTCCGTTAAAAACGATTGACTTTATAACAATTGGTAACGTTCACAAATTGCTTGACAATCAATTTTAATATTCAAATCTTGAGAAAAGGTGACTGTTGCCAATACTGATCAGCGGATAGACTCCCGGAGTACCTGGTTTGACTGCCGCAATCACAGGAGAGGTGAAGCTATTGCGTTATTTAGCTTTACTAGCTTCAAACAAGGTGGCAGCTATCTCGATCGGTTTATCTCTCGATTACGATATTTATTCATAAAAATTTCGGGCTTCTCTGCTAGCATGTCAACTAATATATTTCAGTGAACAATAAGCAAAACGCTCGCTACAGAGGGATAGATTCTCGGAAGGCTTGGTATTCGGTAAAGGGAACGACATTATACGAATTAGCACTGTCGCCGACGGCTTCTTTCTGTGCTTTAATATTCATACTGTGAAGTAAGGTGTCTATTGCCAATACTCTTCAGCTGATTCACTCCCGGAATACCTGGTTTGACTCTCGGACTCATAGGATAGATTAAGCTATTGATTTAGCCCTTCGACTCTCAAAGATGGTGGTTTCGTTCGCGAAAGGATCGACCATCGACCTTTTAATACATACGTGATGTTGAGGTGCCCGTCACAGAAATGATTACTTATGTATTTCGATCAACACGAAGTTATACCCTCGATGCAGCGGGTTATGATTTCGGAGGGTATGGTCTTCGGTAAATAGAATGACTTTATACGCATATGTAACGTTTTGCAACGGTGTGACGCCAAACGTTAATAGTAAGACCGCAGATTAAGGAGTCTATTTCCAATACCGTTCAACGGATTTACTCCCAGAATACCTGCTTTGCCCTTAGGAATGGTAGGATGGGAGGTGCTATAGTCTTAGGCGATCGATACTCAAAGACGGTGGGCACGTTCTCGCACTGTTTTACCACCGACCATCTAATTCATACATAAATTTAAGGGGCCCCTCACTGAAATTAATACTAATTTCTGTCCCAGGATACAAAGATTCAGTCCAGATACAACGGGTTAATTTTTCGGCGGGTAACGTCTTCGGTAAAACGTTTGATTTTGTAGCAATTGCTAACGTTCCCAAAGTGATGGACGCTGAATTTTAATCTTCAAACCGTGAGTTATGCTGCTTATTACCAATAACTATCAGCGAATTTACTCCAGGAATACCTGGTTTGGCTCTCGGAATCGCGGGATAGGTCATGCCATTGACGTACCTGTTCGTCTCATGTACAAGCTGGCAACGTTCTCGAGCGGATTGACAATCGATCTTCTAAATTTCACACCTAAATATAAGGTGCCCATCACTGAAGTAAGTACTAATTTCTTTTTCTGTACACGACGTTATACACTCGATACATGGGGTTATTTCTTCGGAGTGTAAGGCCTTCGGTAAAGCGTTTGACCATATACCAATTGGTAAAGCTCTCAAACGCTTTCACGATCAGATTTAATACTCATACCTTGAACTGAAGTATATCTTGCCAATACAGTTTAGTGGAATTACGCCCGGAAAATGTGATTTGACACACGGAAGCGCAGGCTAGGCGAAGCACTTGACCTAAACGCCCGACTCTCAAGGATGGTGGTAACACTCTCGATCGATTTGACACTCGATCCTCAAAACCATATAGGAAATTATGGGGCGCGATACTAAAATGTTTACTAATTTGTTCCTCTGTATACGATGTTATACACTGGGCATAGCGGGTTAGTTTTTGAAAGGGAAAGGCTTCTGCATACAATTTCACTCTACACTAGATTATAATGATTTACAACTGCTGGACGGCCTGCTTTGACATTCAAACCTTGATTTAAGGTGTCTATCACTATTCAACGGATTTACACCAGGGTTCCAGATTTGTCTCTCGGAATCACAGGAACTATTGACTTAGCTGTACGGCCCTCATGAATAGTGGTAACGTTCTCGATCCTCGATCTTCTAATTCATACATGAAGATGAGGTGCCCGCCATTAAAATGTCTACTAATATGTTTCTCAAAACAAGAGGTTATGCCCACAATACAGCTGGATATGTCCCCAATGGGTAAGGTACGCTATAAAGAATATGAGGTTATACAAGTTGGTACCGTCCTCACCGTACCGTTTTACTGGCTACCCTAATATTCATACCGTGAGTTGAGGTGTTTATTGCCAGTACTATTGAGTGCATTTACTCCTGGAATACCTGATTTGCCTCTCCGAATCACAGGGTAGCTGCAGCTATTAAATTAGGTGTGCGACTTTCAAAGAATGGGATAACGAATTCGAACGGTTTGACCATCGATCTTCTAATTGATACATAAAGTTAACGCCCCCGTCACTGAAATGAATACCATGTTCATTCTCTGAACACGAAATTATATTCTCGATGAAGCGGGTGATGCTCGCGGAAGGTAGCGCCTTCGGTAAAACGTTTTTCTCTATACCAGTGGGTAATGATCTACATTGGTTCGACGCTCTGCTTTCATAATCTAAAAGTGAATTAAGGAGTCCATTGGCAATACTGTTTAGCGGATGTACTCCTGAGGTACCTGGTATTGCTCTCGGAATCGTAGAACAGGTGAAGATATTGTCATACAAGTGCGATTCTCAATGAAGGTGGTACCGATCTGGAACGGTTTGCCTCGCGACTCATTCTCATTCATATATGAAATTAAGGGTCCTGTCACTAGTGTGGATACTAATTTGTTTGACTGAACTCTAAGTACGACACTCCCTACAGCCGGTTATGTTCTCAGTAGGTAGGGTAACCTGTAAAAGGAATGACTTTATACCAACCTGTAATGTTCACCGGCGGTTTGACTCGCTACCTTAATATTCATAGCGTGAATTAAGAAGTCTGCTGCCAATACTTCTCCGCGGACTTACTCGTGAAATACCAAGTTTTATTCTATGGAATCACAGGGCAGCTGAAGCTAATGGCTCATCCGTTCGACTCCCAAACAAGGTGGTAACGTACTCCAATGTCTTTAAACTAGATCTTCTAATTAAGAAACGAAATTGAGGTGCCCGTTACTAAAATGCGTACTAAGTCGTTTCTCCGATCACGAGTTTATACTGTCGAGAAAGCGGAGTCGGTTCACGGAGGGTAAGGTCTTCTGTAAGACGTTTGACTTTATAACATTTGGAAACGTTCTCAAACGGTTTCACGCTCTATTTTAATATTCAAACGGCGAAATAAGGCGTCCATTGCCAATAGTATACGGCGGACTTACTCCTGATATACCTGGTGTTACTCTCGGAATCACAGGATATTTGTAGCAATTGACATAGCGGTTCGTCTGTCACAGAAGGTGTCAACGTTCCCGAACGGTTTGACCCGCGACCTTCTAATTCATACATGATGTTACCGTGTCAGTCACTCAAAGGAATTCTAATTTGTTTCCCTGCACACGAAGTTATACTCTCGATACAGTGGGCTAGCAACTCGGATAGTGAGACCTTCGGTGAAAAGTTTGATTACATTTCAATAGGTATTCATCTACAACGGTTTGACTCTGGATTTCAATATTTATACTGTCAAATTGGGTGTATCATGCCAATATTGTACAGCCCATTCCCTCCCGCAAAACCTGGTTTGACTCTCGGAATCAGAGGATCGGTGCAGCTCTTGAATTCGATGTGTGTCTCTCACAGGAGGTGGTATCGTTGTGGAAAGATTTGTAACTTTATCTCCGAATTCATACATGAACTTATGATGCCCATCACTAAAATGTATACTAATCTCCTTCTGTGAACAAGAAGTTATACTCTCGATGCAGCGGGTTACTTTTTCGGAGAGTAAGTCATTCTGCATGAAGTTTGACACAACGCCTATAGGTATTGCGATACAACGGCATGACGGCCCGCTTCAATATTCAAACCCTGAATTGAGGTGTCTATTGCCAATTCTGTACAGCGCATTCATACCCAGAATATCTGGTTTGACTTTCGGAATCATAGGATGTGTGGAGGGATTGACTTAGCTGTAGGCCGCTACAGGAAGGTGTAGCGTGGAAGGTGGAAGGTTCTCGAACGATTTGACTCTCGATTTTGACATTTATACATGAAAATGTGCAGTCCGTATGCTAGCATCTCTAGTAATCTGTTTCCGTGAACACTTCGCTAGACACTCGCTAGAGCGGGTTAGGTTCTCGGAAGGTACGGTAGTGGTTAAAAAGAATTACTTTGTTTCAAATGATAATTTCCTCCGGCGGTTTGACTCAGCACCTAAATAGTTACGCCGTGAATGTAGGTATCTATTGCCAATATTCTTCAGCGCATGTACTCCCTGAATACCTGGTTTGACTCTCGCTCGCACAGGAAAATTGCAACAACTGACTTGGCCTTTCGAATCTCACAGAACGTAGTAACGTTCTCGAACGGTTTGACCCTCGAACTTCCAATTTATAGATGACGTTAAGGTGCCCATCACAGAAATTGGTACCAATTTCGTTCTCTGCACACGAAGTTACACTATCGATGAAGAGGGTGATGTTCAGGGAAGGTAAGGTATCCGGAAATGAGTTTAATATGTAACTTTCTACAACCGTTTGACCCCCACCCCTCACTTTAATATTCATACCATGAAATAGCGTGTCCGTTGGTATTACTGTTCTGTGGATCGACTCCCGGAATACCTATACTGACGCTTGGAAACAAAGGAGAGGTGTAGCTATTGATTCAGCTGTGCGATTCTCGAATAGGGTGGGAGCGTTCTCGCACGGTTTAACCCTTGATATGCCTATTCCTACATGAAATCAAGGTTTCAGCGTGCTAAAAATCGGGAGGTATGGTATTGGGTATGGGAATAACTTTATACCAATTCGTAACGTTCACAGACGGTTTGAAACTCTAGCTTAATATTCATAGTGTGAAATAAACTGCCTATCGCCAATACTCCTGAGCTGATTTATTCCTGGAATACCTGGTTTGACTTTCGAAATCACAACGTAGGTGATGTTATTGATAATCGTTCTACTCTAAAAAAAGGATGACAACCTTCTCGCACGGGTAGACACAAGATCTTCTAATTCCTACATGAAATTTAGTTGCCCGCCACTTAAATGTATACAAATGTGTTTCTCTGGACACGATGTTATACTCTAGATACAGCTGATTAGATGTTCGGAATGTAAGGTCTTCAGTAAAACGTTTGACTTTATACCAGATGGTAAAGATCTCTAATGGAGTGACGCTTTACTTTAATATTAAACCCGTAACTTAAGGTGTCCAATGGCCAATACTGTTCTGCGGATTTTCGCCCGGAATACCTGGTTTGACTCCCGGAATCATACGATAGGTGTAGCTAACAAAGAAGGCGTTCGATTTTCAACTAAGGTGCTAACGTTATCGAGCAGTTTTCCGCTCAATCTTTCTTATTGCAATCATCAAATTATGGTGCCCGTCACTAATATGTATATTAATTTATTCCCCTGAACATGACGTTACACTCCCGATACAGGGGGTTTGCCTTTCGGTGGGAAAGGTCTTCATTAAGACGTTTGACTTTATACCAATTGGTAACGATCACAACATTATTGACGCTCTACTTTAACATTCAAGACGTGAATTAATGTGCCCATTGCCAATACTGTACAGGCGACTTTTCTCCCAGAATACCTGGTTTTATTCTCGGTATAGCAGGACATGTAAAGCTATTGATTTGGTCGTTAGGCTTTCGGAAGGTAAGGTTTTCAGTAAAGCGATTGACTTTATACGAATTTGTAGCGTTCTCGCACGTGTGGGCGCACAACTTTAATATTCAAACCCTGACGTACGGTATCTCTTGCCAACACTCCACAGTGCATTTACTCCCGGAATAACTGGCTTGCCTCTCGGTATCGTAGGGTATGTGAATCTACTGACAGCCGTTCGATTCTCAAGGAAGGTAGTAACGTTTTCGAATGGTTTGACGTTCGATCTTCTAATCCATAGATGAAATTATGGTGCCAGACACCAAAATGTATACTAGTTTGCGTCTCTGAACACGAAGTCTTACGCTGGATACAGCGGGTTAGTTTCTCGTAATGTATGGCCATCGGTTAAAAGTTTGACCCTATTCCTATCCGTGACGCTCTACAACAGTTTGACTCCGTAGATTACCATTTAAACCGTGAAATAGGCAGTCTTGTGCTAGTACGGTAAAGGATTACCTGTTTTGACTCTCAGAATCACTGGATAGATGAAGATATTGACCTTACCGTTCGACACTCAAAGTAGTCGGATCGCTCTCGAGTGTTTTGACTGTAGTTTTTTCTACTGATACATGCAAATAAGGCGTCCTTCTGCTAAAATGTCACCTAATTTGTTTCCGCGAGCACTAAGCAAGACACTCGCTACAGAGGTTTACGTTCCATGTCAGTAATGTATTCGGTAAAAAGAATGACTCTAAACCAATTGGTAATGCTCTCCGTCGGATCGTCCTTCTACCGTAATATTCGTACCGTGAATTTAGGTACCTATTGCCAATACTCCTCAGTTGATTTACTCCCGATGTACCTGGCTTGACTCTCTGAATCACTGAATTGGTGATGCTATTGGCTTAGCTGTGCATCTGTCGAAGAAGGTATACACGTTCTCGAACATTTTGACCCTCGATCCTGATATTCATAAATGATGATAAGGTGTCCATCTACCAAAATGTCTTCTAATTTGGTTCCGTGAACACTAGGAAACACACTTCCTATGGCAGATTATGTTCTCGAATGGTAATGTATTCGGTAAAAAGAATGATTTTTTAACAATTGTTTATTTTTTCCGACGACTTGATGCTCTAATTTAACACGTTGACGCCGGCGTGCATCACCATGTGGGGCACGCGTGTGTGTTCCGTGGGACGGCGTGCATCACCAAGTGGTGCACGCGCGTCTGTTTCGTGGGGCGGTGTGCATCACGGTGGGGCTCACATGTATTTCACAAAATAGGGAGTACAAAATAGGTTTATTTTTCAATTCTCAACATTATAAACAGACATTCAATACTTTAAAACATAACAATTCAATATCATAAACATAACAATTCATTATTTTAAACATTTAATTAATTATTATTTTATATATAATTTTATTATTATTCTATATTTATAATTATTTATTATTACATAAATATATAATATTTTTCTGCAATTTCTCAAAGCATGTTGAGCAAAGTGCCGGTTGGCCCTTACAGCAGTTACAATAGGTTTTTACTTTTTTCGCCTTATTCGCGGCATACTGCCTACCATTTACTTTAGACATACGTTTGTAACATTCCTTGCATCGCTTTTCATCAGAACTCTACTGACCTCACACCTCATAAAAACTTCACAGAACTCACAATACTCACAACGAACACTAACTAAATTCTTCATCACGTGCCGTCAACTCTAAACTCTCCGTAAATCTCGTGCCGCTGTCTAAACTCACAATGGTTATCCCCAGTTTCTAGGTTACACATTATATAAGAAGTTTCGGCTGGGGCATACTTGTTCCCTCAGGAATCACTGATTTCCCTCATTACGTGTGGGCGGCCCTAAACGTCTAATTGGCGCGCCGAAGGCCCAGAGGCTGGTCAAAGTTCGCATACCTGAAGCTCACCCCTAGGCCCGCGATCGGCCAAGGGAAGGGGAATTAGTCTGGAAAATCGCGCAATGGTCCTCGACCACATAGCCCGGAAATATATCTTTCTTTGGCGATCCTGCAAACAAAACTCTAGTGTGAAGCCCCAGAGACCCTTTGCATTTTACAAGTTTTCTCCGCACAGCATGTCACTCAGACTTCCAGTGCCAGGGCGACTGGAAATCGACAGTCGGGGGTACAATGAAATTGCCACTCACACTCAACATAATTTACGCATACAACTTACACTAGGTTCTAGAACTATTTTCGTCGTGTACGACAATCTGTCGCAATATTTCCAGAGTTGCTTCGTTTGAAAAGGTCCTATTACTTCTGTTCTAAACTTCTCCTGGTCCGAAACACTTGACCGAAATTAGGCCCTGGCGCCGTGAACTTGGCCGACAATGGGCCAGTGGGAGGTCCAACTCCTCTACACTCGTGGACATTCCAATGCGCGGGGTCATTAATATCGAGTGGCATCAGAAGCGGAAAATTCTTCGGTCTTCGCGCTTGGATGACATGTAATTTGTTAGTGCACTTGACCCTGGAGGAAGGGGTTTTCTCCGCCATCCTCTTGCGTGGGAGGACTTTTCCTCCCTCAAGATGTCCCATATGATTTCCAAAATCGTTTTCCTCCAAAACTGAGGGCGATAGACAAAAACTGATTTCGGATTCGGTTTTAGCTCGTCGAGGTCTGTATACATAACCTAGTGGGTATTATCGCGCAAAAATCGCGTTGAACAGCGTAATGTAACACGCTGCACCGCTCAACATGTTTTGAAAAATTACATAAGAAAGTTAAATAATTATCTTATGTTTAGAATATAGAATTATTATGTTTTTAATATTGAATGTCTGTTAATAATGTGGAGAATTCAAGAATATACCTATTCTGTAGTACTTATTTTGTGAAATACAAGTGTGACCCACTGTGATGCACGCCGCTCCACGGAACAGACGCGTAGGACTCACCGTGATGCACGCCGCCCCACGGAGCAGGCAGTGAATTCGGGCTCCGCCGCACAGAGAAAACTCTGAATATCGGCCCCGGTGTTAACGTGTTAATACACATGCCGTGAACTAATGTGCCTATTGCCAATACCATTCTGCGGATTCACTCCAGGAATACCTCGTTTGGCTCTGGGAATCACAAGATAGGTGAAGCTATTGAATCAGCGGTTCTATTCTCAACGAAGGTGGTAACGGTCTCGCTCGGATTGACTCTCAATGTTCTATTTGATTCACGAAAATAAGGTTAACAAGACTAAGATATATACTCATTTGTTCCTCTGAACACCTTCTTATTCTCTCTATACAGCGCGTTATCCTTCCGGACGGTATGGTCATCAATAAAACGTTTGTCTTTATACGAATTGAAGGCGCTCCCAAACGGTTTGTCGCTCTACTTTACATTTAAGCCGTGAATTATGCTATCAGTTGCCTACATAATTCAGCGGATTTTCTCCAGTAATGACTGGTTTGATCCTCGGTATCATATGGTAGGTGATGGTATTGACATAGCCGTTCTACTCTCAAGGAAGTTGCTAAAATTTTCGAATGGTTTGACCCACGAGCATTCAGAGTTCTTCAGAGTGCAAGGCATTCTCTGTGAAGTTTGACCCTACACCAACTGGTAATGATATACAACGGCTTGTCGGCCTACTTTAATATTCAAACCGTGAAGTGAGGCGCCTGTTGCCAATACTGTACAGCGCATTTACTCTCGGAATGTCTGGTTTGACTTTCGGTACCACAGGATATGAGAAGCTATTATCTTAGCTGTGCGACGCTCAGGGAAGGTGGTAATGTTCTCGAACGGACTGACCTTCGATCTTCTAATTCAAGCATGAACTTAAGCTGCCGTCATTAAATTGTATTCTAATGTGCTTCTCTAAGCAAGTAGCGACACTCTCGATGAGCCCGGTGAGATTCGCGGGAGGTAAGGCCTTCGGTAAAACTTTGATCCTATGCTAGTAGGTAGCGCTCTACATCGGTGTGGCTTAGTACATTAATATATATGCGGTGAATTAAATTGTCTATTGCCAACACTGTACTGTTGATTTACTTCCGGAATACTTTGTTTCACTTCTGGAATCGTAGGATAGTTGAAGCTTCCGACTTGGACGATCGACTCCGACGGAAGGTACTATCGTTGTGGAATGACTTGACCCCGTATCTTCTATTTCATTTATTAAATTATGATGCCCATAATTAAAATGTATCCTAATG
>NW_027470558.1:0-36180 GCF_051020765.1 Lasioglossum baleicum
GATATAACTAGACTTCTAAAACTCTAAAACTAGGCTTCCTTACTCTCAAATAATTCGATCTAATTCCCTGTCCCTTGTATCTACCCTCAGAATTACGCGAATTGAAATTACAACGATCAATAGCAAGTTTAAAATAATACAAGACACGAAAAGAAAGAAGACAAAGTACGAGAAAGGTCAAAGGTAGTCATATCTAGGTACGAAGTACCTTGTCTAAGATCAACCTTTAGCATGTAACTAAATATACCATACACCAGGTATATATCGCAGTAATAACTGAAGTGGAATGATGAAGATAAATCGGTATATACAGCTATATTATATCCGGAATAAAATCATATGAATTTTGTGTCCCTCCATGGCAAACTCTAACGAGGCTCGATCATACTAACTCACGTCCCAGTTGTAGCGTCCAATTATACTTCGAATTCGTTAATTCGAACAGAAGAGACTATTTAATAAATATTTTAAAAAACCGTGTAGTTGTATCGCAGTTTTAACCCTTTGCACTCGGCTGTCCCCTCTCAGGGGATATTAAGTTTATTAGTGATTAAGAATAGTAATAAAAAAAATCGAATAATAACTTATTCCAGCACGACATTTTTGAGAAATGTATGTTTCTTTAAGGTTTTCTCTGGAAATGGCAGAAGAAATCAAGTCAAGATATAGTAAAATTACTAGGGTATATAAAAGAGAACACGACCATCCATATCTTCGACGAAAATTATTCCGAGTGCAAAAAGTTAAACGCGTTAGTTCGGATAGATGACCGGTAGAGGGTGGAAGGGAGTTGCAGTCGGTGTCCCATCTAAGTTACACATACCCAGCGACCTCAGGCCCTTCGGTAGCCGCATAGAGTCTCGCATACCCCTTTCTTAAGGCTCTCTTCTATTCTGGTACACCGATAGAATAAAAAATACGGGATCACGTGGAGAGGTGACTCGGCTTCTAACCGTCTCGTGGACGCTTGCCAGCGGTTCGCGAACCCGTTTCCCTTAAACTAACGGGCCGAAACAGGCGAAAGCACATCTCGAGCTAATCTTGGAGGCTCGTCACGTGAAGAGAGTAAAAGGCGGCGAAGTGGCCAGATTTTCACTCACCACGACGTTCTGGCTCGACGTCTACCTTCCTCGTCGAATCGTTGGGAATTTATGGAAACTGCGCTTGGAACGCGGTAAATTTACACGCGCATTGCCAAGCTTTCCAAGCCGAGTTTACGAGCGTCTGATGACCTTAGGTATTCGTGGGTAGCACAGTGTTGCTAATTGAAAGGTTCCTCCGGGTTGTTTGGATTTTGAACAGCTTCGAACTGTCCGATCCAGAGTCGTGTGGTTTTTATTTGCAGGATATGTCGGGATAACGGAGAGATTGAAGCTTTAGTGCATTGGAAGTTTGTTGGTACAGTGGATCACAGAGGTGCTGTCTATTTGTGTCTAGTAGAAGTATTATGAAGTCAGCTGTTCAGCTGGTAGAATTTCTGCTGTTCGTATTTCAACGTTAATTGAAAAATATATGTTCGTACTCGTACTTTCTGGAATTTGTGATAACATCGAGGAGACTTTGGTAATTTAACCCTTTGCACTCGAAAGGTGCCTGCCAGTCACCATAACATTTTGAAGACTCATATTAATTAATACATAAAACTTAAGATAATATTAAAATATGCAAGGTATCGAAATCAAATAATTTTACGTGTTAATTATTTTACGATTCCTTACTTACCAGAGAAAAAAATAATGTCAATTTTATAGCAGAAAATTTGTGAATTTCTACTTTCCTCTACGCAAAAAAATCGTCGAGTGCAAAGGGTTAACCCTTTGCACTCGGAATTTATATTTCAATTTTGTTACTATCGGAAATAGGGCAGTTTGAATAAATAAAGGAAAAATAAATTCAATTAAATGTCAATTTATTCGCGCCATCGTTGTGTGTTATAATTTTTCATGTGAAACAGGGGCTCGTGAGATAAAAACTGATGTCGAGTCACACTCGACAGAGGAGTGCAAAGTGTTAAGATAACGTAACAATATGCGAGATATCGAAATCAAATAATTTTACGTGTTAATTATTATACGATTCTTTATTTCCCACTTTCTGTTTATAGCAGAAAATCTGTGAATGTTTACTCTTCTGTAGCCAAAAAATCTAAGAAAGTACACACTTCGATTTTTGATTTATAAATCAAAGATATTAATATCTCTGCGATCGTATTTTAAACGTTGCATACGTCCGCGAGGACTTTCTTTTTGCTTGATCGATTCCATACCTGCCAATTTACTTGACAGTCGTATCACTATGAACTTTATAAAAAGAGTTCAACTTTCCAACGTAATATAGCCATTTTACGTTCTTATTCAAAGAAATCCTACGTAGTATGTTATGACGCAAGTATAGATAGATCAGTCACCACGTCATTGTTCCATCGTGTAATTCTCTAGCTCTCCGATGCACCACCTTGAGGATCAACTACGTCACGATTCACGTTTCATTGAAAATTTCAGCCATGATTAAGTTTTCTGTATGAAACCGCCGCCATTGAAAATCGATTAGACTCCTGGACTAAATTAAATTCGAAACACGCTTCTGCTGCGTGCAACATTGTACGAGGCTTCAGATAAGCTGAATGGAGGGATTGGATCAGATAAAATATCAATAAAATACTTTTCTTCGATATTTTCACATTCTATCTGTACATCGGACACAGCTGTCTTTAAAAATTAACTATGCCTCGAAGGGTTTAATTAAAAATTCAAATGCTCGGCTATTAGAAATTGAAACAAAGATTGTGGTTTTGGTATTCTTTATTCGACATACATATTTTCGTACTAAAAATTTAAAATTAGAAATTTTTCATTTAAAAAAGTAGGTGAACGTCGAGTTATCGAAATATTAAACTATACAACGTGGGCTATGTTTCTTTTGTCCACGCCATGTTTGAACTTCTGGTCAGTCATTTGTGGCTGCACGTATGACTTCAATAGACCTTAATGCTGCTGCCTTCGCTAAAACTGCCTTCGATATATTGCGGTCAGGTTTATGGCCTGTCATATACAGGGTACCAAGAGGGGGACATTCCTATTAATCGTCCAATGAATAAATATTGTCGGTTTCAATGGTTTCAGAAGATGGAATGTACTCTCGTTGACGTAAAATATGAAATACGTAAAGTATGTAATACAAAAATATACGATATATTTATTTTTCTTTGAATACGAAGATTAAACGTGTCGAATATCGAATCTTCATTTAGGCCGATTTTCTAATGTAGAAATTAAAAATATTATTTTGATTCGATAATATGAGGAATAAAGGGAACGATAATATCAGAGCCATGAAACACGGCGTATATAGAGAGGTCAGTCAGTGAATCGATTCAGATGTGCTCGCATATAGCTGAAAATGCTGCGCGTGTACAACTATAGAACGATGTTCGTTTTCTTCTTCGAAAGCAAAGTTAAAAATAATCCGTGTATTTTTAGAGTCGCCTATTTTTACGAGTGTATTACTAATGCTTTTAGAAACGATGGCGCAGGACACGTGAGAATATCCCTTATTAGCGATCTCCTCGCTCTCTTTTCGTCAGCCTGCATTATCCTTTCACTTGGACTCGCAATCGTTCGATAGATCCGTAATTGCTTTTTTTTCTCGTAAACGCGTAGTAATTTTATTTTTAATTGCCTACTCTATTGGCCTCATTGCTCGCTCCGGTGTTACATAAAAAATTACCGTCTTCTGAAAATATTGTGCAACCTGAACACTTTTTTCTTAAGTTCAGAACACGATCGCATTTACTGAGTAACGTAGATAGAACCGTAGTTTCGTTGTAAAAATTTAAAAATATATTTTCGTGTCGGATTTTGTGGAAAAGTTATACGATTACGTATTGATCCAAGATTCAAATTTGAACGCTTTCTTTTTTAAGTTTATAATACGATAAAATTTACCGAGATACCTATTGCTGTGATGATAAGATCGTAGATAGAACCGTAGTTTGATTGCAAAAATTTAAAAATATACTTTCGTATCGGGATTTTGTGGGAAAGTATACGATTACGTATTGATCCAAGATTCAAATTCGAACGCTTTCTTTTTAAGTTTAGAATACGATCAAATTTACCGAGATACTTATTGCTGTGATGATATTATCGTTGATAGAACCCTAGTTTGATTGCAAAAATTTGAAAATACATTTTCGTATCGGGATTTTGTGGAAAAGTATACGTTTACATATTGATCTAAGATTCAAATTCAAACGCTTTCTTTTTTAAGTTTAGGAATACGATCAAATTTACCGAGATACTTATTGCTGTGATGATAATATCGTTGATAGAACCGTAGTTTAATTGCAAAAATTTAAAAATACATTTTCGTATCGGGATTTTGTGGGAAAGTATATATTTACATAATGGTCCATGGCATTCGTGGTAATTATGGACGTCTGCGTCCACTCGCATTAGCGAATTGCCTTTGGGTTCATTGGTCTCGTGGTGTATACACACTGGATGATATTCGAAGAAATTAGGTCGCCAGCGGTAACGGGAACTGCATTTATTTTCAAGTCAGTGCAATTGCGCTGGTTACGCTTAGTTGTGTAAATGCAAATACACCTGAACCCCTCTTTTTTTTCCCCCTGCTGTGCGTTTTCTTTTTTCATCAAACGCGAAATTGCATTCCAGTTGCGTAAACATCTCGTCCTGCCTGCAATTACGTTTTACGTATCGCGCCAATCACGTGGTAATCTCGCGAACAAATAAACGCTTTGTTCTCCGCTCGTTTTCCTTCGAAGACTATTAACGGAGTTTTCGTTAACTTCTGATCAGAAATTGCGTAAGTTTCGAATAAATTCCCTGAGCTTCCTAGTTTTCGTTTCATCCAACAGTGTTCCTTCGAGAGATATTTGCGCGTTAAATTTGACCAAAGAGATACAGATACCGAGTGATATAATTGAAAACGAAGGTAATTAAAAATGGTAATTACATTCTTGCATTTTTACACATATCAATTTCTATTTCTTTCTTTTTATAATAACGTTAATCTCTATTCACTCTGTTCTTCGTTCTCTCTAAATTAAGTCTCGTTCGAACAGTATTCCCTCGTGTCTACATCATAAATATAATCATCCTTTTCTAACGCCATAAAAACCTCAAGGTGAGAGTGTCTTCATTATACACATTAACGACTTTTACGACACTTTTACTCTTTTCTAACTCACAAAGTGTCTCCCATTTGCCTCGACTGTTGGTATACCATCTTCGATACCCATTACAGACGAGATATAAACGTCTTAACGGGTTCTAAAAGCGGTGCTTAATTTTCTCTTGAAATAACAGAAGAATAGAACAGCGATAGGATAATAAATCCTAAACTTCCGAATAAATAAATCAATTTAATTCTAAAATATTTCTAATTACCATTCTCCATCGTTCTCGAAAATTAAACGATCAAAAATTCCCGCCAAAAAGAAAAAAAGAAATAGAAACTAAACGATGAAGAAGAAGAAACGTAACAACGATACGAACCCATTGTGGCGCTCTTTAAAGGTAGCATCGACCGTGCAATCGAAAGTTAAGAATGTACAAACAATTCGAGTGACTCAGTGCTCGTATTCATCCCGCGAATTCAATAAGAAAGCTTACTATTGCAAACACCGGTGACGTCAAAGAAAAATATTTATCAGCTCTTTCGAACGCAGCGTTCCTCGTTATTAAGCTGATTGAAACGTATTATGAAATAAAACACGTTGCTCGGGGTCTATCGAGCGAGTTTGGAATCGCGGAATTTCCGTTCATGGTTGTTTACGTTAATTTTCATCTTACGAGGAAAATGTAGATTTCATTCGTGAAATTGGACTAATCGATGATGTCCGAGATTAATTGCACTGGATGAAACGATCGTTTACGTTAAATCATTTCCCCGGAAATTACTCCAACTCTTTTATGCATGTCGTGTCAACAATATCATTGAACGTACTTTTTTCGAATATCACATTAGTGACGCGACTGGAGTTTTTCACCGCGACATCTGACTATCACCAGGGTATCACGTGCAAATCACACGCTTCACATATTGACGTAAATTGTCATTCACGAAAATTTATACGTAGTTTTCGAATGCTTCGAAATCCAAGTTGAAAAATACCGAGTGGAATAATTGTAGGATATTTCTCGACCGCGATGGTATCGTAAAGGACGATTTCCAAATGGATTAACATTTTATTTACAACGGTTTCTGCGCGCAACTCGGCAGTTTAAAGCGTTCGAAGAATTTCATCCGTCTTATCACGTGATAGCAATCGCAGAACTTCCAAGGTGTAACTCCTAATTGAATTACACGTTCAATCATGAGTGAACCACCGGCGGTGGGTCATCTGACAATTGCGCGTAACTAGAAGTGACTCACTTGTGAATACGCACTAAACATCTTCGATTTTGTTGAACAAACAACAGAATTCTCGGTAAGATAATAACGAAAAGGAAACATAATCGTAAAAGAATGTTCTTTGCTAGGATAAACGCGATATTTATTCCGTTTCAACGAGGAATAAAGAGTATAACGTCTATTTTTGTCTTGAAAAATTGCATCGTGCGTTTTAGGCGCGAAATTTGAAACACGGTGATCGTTGATCAGTCAAATTGCAGTTCTTTAAACGGATACAAGGATGAGAATGCTAACGTTACGTTCCAGAATGTATTATATTATTAGAGAAGGAATTCTTCAAGTTTTTATCTTACACGAAATGTCAACACTTGTTAAAATTGAAAAATGAACGCGTGAGACGTTATACGATCCATCACGTTGCAAGATACGTTATCCGTAGGTGCGAAGAGGTTAAATAAAAGTGCTTCGTTTTTGTCTCAATGACATCGATCGTGACAAGTGTATCAATTTTTTCCCCTTGATTTATTTCTCTAAGAATATACATCAAGGCTCCTTCGTAGCTGTTTGATAATGAAATCTCTACGTTACTGCCATGTCTGAACGATGAAATCCTTGACATTCCCCACGACCTTGTATCGACACTGGAATCTCGTTTTATAATTATTACCGTTACGATCTGCCTCCTACACCGATCTTTTTCTCATGCTAAACGATTTTCAACACGGAATAGCCTGAAAATAAAGTGATACAACGTTAATGATCGATTTCACGAATTTAAAAGAAGCACACAGATCGTATCGAATTATTTTTACAGTTTGCACCTTCTTTTCTCTTCTGTTATTACCATTTTCATATTCGCATAGTTGCTTATTAACGAAATCTATTATCGACGTGTAAATCAAGGTGATTGCTGGTTTTCACGGTTAATTATTCCTATTGCAGAGATTGGTCGATGGTTGTTTCTTGATAAAATAAATTAACAATGTAAATGGGGAGACGATGAGGATCCGAATTATTCTTCGCTTATTTCAATTACAACTCAAAAACTCATAGATCTCAACTACAATGTGACACTAACTCTTCTCTCGACTGTTCTTATTCTTTTTTATTTGTTTTCCAGCATACACACGCTTTTCGGATAAAAAATAGTGCCAAAGGTTAAGACAAATGTAATCGTTCTGTTTAGCTCTCTTCGCAAAGAATTGTAAGCGGTATTACGATGGTTGGTTTTCTCTTTCCTTTTTTCTTTCAAAAACGTTTGATTGCATTGACGATCGACTACTGAATACTGCTTTAAAACTAAACAGGCCTTCGTTCTTACACTCTTCTTTAAAACCTTTCATTTTATCTCCTTTGGTGGTCCAGATACTTCAGACACTCAGGACCATCCCTAAACTTTCTATCGTAAACGTTACCTACATTCGTCCTGAGTCCCACCACTCTTGACATTCGTTCAAAGCTGTTCTCGTTCCATTTCTACATACATAATTTGGACAAAAAATAAATGCGTCACGCCAAACCAATATCACGTGTTAAATACGGTCACACGCTGTAATTTATTCGTTGTGAATAATAATTCAACATTATATGTATCGCATTATGCGAAAATCATTACGACGCTATGGACAAAGTGTGTTAACGTAAGAAAATAACTTTGCCAGATAACCCTACGTAGAATTCAGAGCAAAATATCTACGTTCATCGAATTTCTTACATTTTCGCAAGAAAGTAACGTCTAATTGCATAACAAACGATGCAAACGACATATAGAATCGTGAAGCACGCGTTATTCTGCATCGTTTACCCGTGTGTTCCATTCACGAAGAAATTGTCATAGAAAGAAAGCGTGTCCGTAAAACATTGCACAATCTGTTACGCTGTGGAAACTAGGATTGTCAAAATAAAGGATTCAGAGCGTGTGCAGCGTTCGTTCGGCTTTCTTTTCTCGCGGGAAAGTAAAAGTGCTCGTTCGGTGCCAAGGTGAGAGATCACGGTGAAACTTATCGCGGATGTCCTTCGGAATTCGCGTGTGCCACATACGTTGCGTTCGTTTGCCGGCTCGGAGACCTTTCTTCGCTTGCCAGAGGGATTTCCAACGAGTGTTTACAGCCTTCCTTATCTCGATTCTCTCGGGGATTCCTCTTTCTTACGTCCTCGATTCCCCGGCCATGGTAATTAACCAGACCTCTCCTCTCTGTTGCAGTTGTAACTCATCAAAACAACAACATGTCTGTGACCACGTCTGTACAACCAGCTACCGAGAGTCTTTCTCGCCATGGGTAAGTTGCTTTCCATTTTCCTCCGTCGTGTTTGCTAATAAAGATGATCGCGGAAAGAGTAAGAGATAACAGATCGGATAGAAACGGTTTTTGTTTACTCTCTTATATACAGGATATAATCAGGAATCAGGAAAGAAAACACGAGTGTAGAGCTTCTGCGGTTTCCTTTGCGAATAATTAAGCAAAGTAACAATTTTATCCGATGAAAATTTATGATATTTTTACGAAGATGAAAGGAAGAAGATTATAGTTAATTCCAATTTTGGAGAAAGATTTCTTTAATCGATCACGGAATAAGTTTATAACCGTTCGAGTTAGAAATTATTAGAAAAGATACTTGTCACTTTAGCGCTACATCTGAAACTAAATATCATTAGATTTTTTGAAATTTCTTTAAAAGGAAATTTTGGAGCCTGTGACAAAACGCAATAAATTTTCTTGGCAGTGAATGGATTAAAGTTAGTTTCTTCCGAATTTTTGTCGACAAGACAGGAATTTAATAGCTGAAAAAGAGCAAGGATAATTAATTCCAATTTTGGAGACGGATTTCTTTAATCGATCACGGGATAAGTTTATAACCGTTCGAGTTAGAAATTATTGGAAAAGATAAATATCATTAGATTTTTGAAATTCCTTAAAAGGAAATTTTGGAGCCTGTGCAAAACGCAATAAATTTTCTTGGCAGTGAATGGGTTAAAGTCAGTTTCTTCGAAATTTTTGTCCACAAGGCAGGAATTTAAAGGCTGAAAAAGAGCAGGGATATTAAAATTTTAGGAGTGACTAATTTCTTCCTAGCGAGTCGCGAAGTATCGATAAATACGCGATGTGGAGCACAAGTTTTACGTCATAAGCCTCCATTTTAAGTACGAATCTCGTATCCCGTGGAAACCGATAGGTCTTCGAAACTTGTGGCCTCGTTTATCCAATCGATCCACTTTTACCCTTGCCAATTTGTTGTCACCAGGACTAATAAATGGTGCTTGTAACACGCCCAATGATGCACGCGTTATTATTTCTCTGCTATCAAAAGTGCGTTTATTTCGCAGCGAAAAAAGCGACGCGATATTTCAAACCTCGTTGAGATTCTTATTTATGCAGATTTTGAGCGAAAAACAAATACGAGTCAGAATTTTGAACGATTTGCTACGTCTAGCTTCGATTAGACTAACCTATATACACTGTATGTAGAAAATAGATATGAAAAACAATCGTTTATGTGAGATATCGATATCGCCTGTCGAATATGAAGTTTCAAGAACATTTTGAACTCGTGGAATGAACAATAGGAACGGTAGACATTCGACACCTAGATAATTCTGCTTTGACGATCCTAACCTCGGTAAATTTCACACTTTCGATACCGATTTGTAAAATAATAACGTGTAATTGAAAATGTAACGCGTGTACACTTGCAAGGAGACTTGCAAGGCCTTCGAGTCACCGATTTAGCTAGATTTTGCAAGATAAAGATATACGGTTATAGAGACCACTACTCGATAATTCTTTAGATATTTGCAAGTAAAGATTCATCATTGATTTAATTTAACATTCCTACTTTTAAGTGTGATATTAACCGGAAACTTATTCTCGTCATATCTCAAATTGAAAGTTTTTAAGTGTCAGACTTTAAATGCTACAACGAATAATATTAAAGTCACTATCTATTTCAGAAGTAATATAATTTACAATACAATATTATAAATTATATAAATTTATATATTATATAAATTACAATATTTATATTATTGCCCATTTTGCTTGACAAAGCATACTTGGGTTAATTTTCTTTCAAATTATGATCACATAACGATTTAATAGAGCAACAATGAATTAACGTTTGGATTCAACTCGTAAGAAGATGAATGATCTTTCTTTCAATGCTTTTTTAGAAAAAAGTTATTTATCAATAGCCTCTGTAATCGTATTATTTTCATCATCAGGTGAGCTGAATCTACCATCCTGTAAAATTGAAACTAAATCGATGACCCAAGGACTTGCAGTCTCCGTGTTACTCTGACGTTATGCTGTAGGGAATAGAAACAGAAAGGAGAGAATCATGTAAATCAGTTTGCGGAATTATTATTAGAGATGTGATTATTCGTAGAAATCGCGTGGTTTTTGCATAATACAAGCACGTGGCGGCAGCGTCTGCGGCCATTACGCCATTCTGCGGAGAAACTGCGAAGGACGAATCGAACAGAGGGAACTGTCGGGCATCTGGTAATAGACACCAGATTCGAACCTATACCATTGTTCTGTCACGTTTTATTTAGAGCCTCGGCACACAAAGCCTTGCATAGTTTCGCGCAAAACCGCCGGTAAAGTTTGTTCCTAGGATACCTGGAAGTACAATAGGTCTTTGGCTATTTATACGAATCGACGGTCATAGGGAAGAAAGAAAAAGCAAGAATGGAAAATTCAGGTTTATAAATAATATCTCGTGTTCGGGAAGAAGGAAAGATCAAGATTATTGCTTCAAAACAGGAAAAATTCTTTTGAAGGAGGAAACGGATTTTAAATTTACATATATCCTTCTTGGAATCATTGTAACGTTTTACCTTTACATTTCTATGAATGAACAAGCATCGGTAACTGTTTAAGGTTATTCCCAGGTTTTCAACGAGTCGTTGAGTAATCATAATGTTTTTTCGAATTTTTTATTTCGATTTTGTTATTAATAGTCCTTGACGATTTTAAATCTTTCATTCGGAATTTAGCTCGACTGAAAAATAGAGTAATTTAAATAAATAAAAGAAGAAAGAAATTCGGTTAAGTGTCATTTTTTTTTATGTTATTGTTATGCTTTGTAATTTTCAAATTTTAACTCTTTGCAGTTAATGTATTAATTGCAATTAATATATCAAGTTTAACACTTTTGGGGTGAATGTGATAATACACGTGGAAATATTTTTATTTTTTGGAGCGAAAAATAATTTTAGCATTCTCGTCGATGTTGTACGTATCTTTTAATTCAGAAAATTTCCCTTTATTTTTCATTATTTTGTATAAACTCGACTTCGTTTTTCGTCCACAAAGGATTGAGATAAGATAACAATATGCGATTCTTTACCACTCGGAAAACTAACGTCAGTTTTATAACAGAAAATCCGTGAATTTCTACTCTTTTGTAGGAAAAAAAATAAAAACGTCGATTGCAAAGGATTAAGAATTTATTCCAGCTTGAAAAACGTTGTTTTGCTTTCTGATAATGTAAACAAAAGAGAATAGTATATTCGGGTAGACGATGGTAACGTTTGTTTTCATAAAAGGAAGAGATTTTCAGATTTGGCGAGTCGCCTTTTTAATTAACAGATGAAAAGATTTTCGGACTTATTTCCTCGTCTAAAGTACCGATTTAAACGCGAACTGTTGGAATTGCGAAAGAACTGCAGAGTTATTGACGGATTATTCGAGTGTACCGAGTATGCAGGGAGAGAAACCTCGACCGAGATTCGAACCCGGATCTCTTTTGCTCGCGGGGCGACCACTCTTTAAAGCAACAATTAAATTATTTGGGTCGTCGGTGAATTCTTGACTTTTTAGGCCTCGCGTTGGAAATTATGAATACTCGGGTGCAATTGCACCGTGATAGATCGAGGAACAAGTCGCGGATAGCAAATTACTTGCAAACTTTTCGCGGTCTACGTAATTATTAGCTGTATCTTGAAAATTGTTATATCGGCATATCCTTTCGACGATGTTATAGCTTTTCTTTTATTTTACGGTTTCCTATTTCTTGTTAAAGTAAACTGTCCAGCGCCGGTTGGCCGTCGTAAATTTCCTTAAAGGGCAACCATAACTCCTCGATCTGGAACATTTCCTTTACCAATTTCAAAGAACCAATCGTTAACGCGATCAAATCGAGGACAGTTTGTGTGACCGTTGTATTTTTAAAAGAAAGAACAACGTCTGTAGAAATTGGAATTATACCAAAATGGAAATGAAGCAAAAGTTATCGCATTAAATCATTTCGAATCGGCGAAATCGAGGAACAGAGAATACAACATCCGTTTAAAGGAAGAAAGAAAGAAATTTAGTACTTCGTTATAATATAAAATCTTTAATGACTCAATCAGGATCCCGATTAATTAAACACACGCGCAGCGTAGCTCGCTTAACTTTAATTAATTCTTATCAGATAGTTGCGTCATCCAATTACAACGTAAATCGTTGGTATTTAACAAGAAAGGCTATAAGAACAGCCTCAGGGCTACGTACCAATAAATTAATAACACAAGATGGTCCAAAGAGCGTTGGAAAAGAAAAGAGGATATTCGGAGGGAAAAACCCTTTCGCCAATTCGGAAATTCGCGAAGCCATATTCCCTTGCAAAGTTGATTTCAGTTACGTTCGAGTTACCACGATCAACCTGTGGCATTAACCCTGTAGCTTAAACATGGTCGCATTGTTCGGTGCAGAAGTTCACAGGAGTCGTATTCACACGACGATGTACCGTGAAGAATTTCACAGCGCGTCGTTTAGCCTCATCGTGGTTAATTAATACTTAACGCAAGCCGGAAATTCTCGAAATTGCTGTGCAAGAGAGAAAGGGGCACTGTGTTCCATCCTTCAGGCTGCGCGGTCACGTTGTTTCCCGTTTAATCGTGCGCAGAACTGCGTAGGTGCGTTTGGGGTCCCATGTGCGCAAAAGGGCAGCCATGCCAGAAACAAATCGCTGCGTAACCTGGCCACCTTGGATATATATCGCAATCTTAAAAAGAAACGCCGGGAATTTGCATCGTATAATGCGAATTAACGCGTTGATCCGGTTATTCCGGCGACGTAGGAAAGAAAAGGAGGGAAAGGAACTTGCCGAGTGTAAAAATAAAGAGAGAGAAGTGCGCGTGCACGCGCGCGTATTTCCGAACAGATGCACCGGGGAAAATAAATTTTCTGCAAGCTAGAAATTTGTATAGAGATATGAAATTTAGATAGCGGGTACATTGTAATTTGAATCTTTCTGATTTTGTTAAATACAATGAAAGTACTTTAGATCGGCCGTGATACGGGACCATACGCTGTGTATTTCAATTACACACGTTAATAGCTCTATACCGTGCTCCTTAATGATATGAAAAGATGCTTGATCTTTTAAATTACCGTACTTTCTTTGATTAAAATTGGAAATCACCTTGAATATTTTAGAATAAAATTGCGCAATATTAGTTAAAATATTATGTTCTTGCTAAATTTTTAATTATCTCATTCTCTTCTTATTGGGGAACAGAAAATTAGGGTTGTGGGGGTTTGAAACTAAATCTATCACGGTTAAATGATCGGTGAACGGAAAAGTAGAATCTTTAAAAAATAGAACAACGGAAGACATTTGAGTAATGATTTTACGTATATCGGAAGAAAATCGCAAAGTCGAGGGATTAGGATAGTAACGTCGATGGTGGAATTTTAAAAGAAAGTTTGCTTTAACGTTGAAATAATTTCTCTTTATTTGATATCGGAGTAATAATATTTTAACTGGCTCGATTAATTCCTGTTATCGATACACGTGAAATTAAAACATAGTAGTATTAAAAATACAAACTTAAAGTGTAAATACCTTCTATCGCGCATTTTTTAATCAGTTAGTCCTGGAATTAAGCCGAGTTAATCTTACGTTCGTATCAATTAATCTTGCCGATTATATTGGCTTATTATGTTGTAAAATTTCTATCTACTGCCTTAGAAGCAGAGTGCAAGGCCTGTCATCGATTTACTTCAAATTTTGCACCTGTTTATGGAAATATATCATTATAGGAGGCAAACATTCGGTAATTTTTTAAATATTTGCAAAAATCGGTGACCCACAAACCTTGCACTCTCCTTGTCTCAGATTTCTTGCTTAAACCATCATAAAATACGTGGAAAGTGTAACGTCCCAGGCAAATTTTATTATATATAATAACGCAATTCAAATTTTATCGTATTTACACGGTTACGTCTTTTATTAAATAATCGCATACATTCGGACCATGTGCGATGTAAATTAAATTCGCTTATCTTTAATCAGCTATAATTTTGTATAAGTGGTTCTTATACAATTGTGCCTATAATTCTGAAAGTAGTCTAAGTCAAAATTAAAAAAAAATGAGTTCGTCAGTTATTTTACACCACGTTATTTTAAACTAAATTAATATATATATTAATATAACTTTATATTTTACATTTTTTTATATTTTTAGATTATACATATGACTTAGACCACTTTCGTAATTACTGTTTGTTCGCAGAATTGTCATACAACTCGAATCGGGAAGATAATTCGAACGAAGGATATTCTAAAACTAATCTTACATAAAACACAAACAACCGTTCTCTGGTTTATTCCAGTTTTTATTTCACTCTTTTCCCCCTGGATTTCTCGAAACATTCTCGGATGTTAAAACACACACGAGTTCACGGTAAAAAAGACAGAGCCTGGTTTACTGATTCCGAGCTTTGCGCGTCATTCTTTCGCACACTCGCGCAAACTCGCATGGACTGCTTATTACGCGCTTGTCCACGTTACCATCACGTGAAAGGAACGTTTTTCTTCCTGATTTCCATACCTGCATATTTTAACATACGTACACGCGTTTCACACACGGTTAGATCCTTCCTGTTTCTATTCCCCCCCGCTGCTTCTCGTTTCTTCTCGTTTATTCCATATTCGGGGAAATAGTCGGATGAAAAAAATCGATTACCGATCACGCTTTGAATGAGAAATCGATAGTCGATAAGCGAATGGAAGAATTCGGTTCAACTGATACGTTTGATCGTTTGGCGACCGATATACGAATCGGCGATCTTATCCGAAAGATTTTACTCTTTCTTTCTGATTAAATACTTCAGATGAGAAATATCGTTAAGAAAATTTTATGGGTCAGTTAAAAGTTTCGCGAAATTTTAAATGTTTTCAGTTAAATGTTTTTTTTTTTTTTTTTAGAATAAATAAAATGAAGTATGCTCATTATCGACAGTTACGATGACTGACGTAAACCGCTACATATATTTACATAAATCCACGAGATATAAACGTTTTGCAACGAGGATCTTAGAAAGTAGACCAGTTTAAGTGTATACGAAGTGATTAATCGGTGTTTTACAAAATAATTATTAATACCTTAATAATATTTTCACGATATTCCGTCTGAACTAATTGATTAAGATTTTTCCGCTATGAAGAAGCTTCTCTTGTGTTTCTATAAACTTAGTGATACTTTTTATGTTAATATATGAAAAGATAATTCTACATTTACATTTGGAATCACACGTATTTCGTGTGTTATTATTTTTACATCGTTTTATTTTTTTAATATAGTTATTGTCGCATTAAAAGGAATGTTGGCTGAGTGCAAAGGATTAATTGATATTATTACGATAAAAATAATAAGAATTCGTACTTTTGTCTTATCAAATATTTCAACAGTTTTAAAGCAACATGTGAAGGTAGAAGTTTTATCTTTCGAATGAGACTTGCGTAAAAAGATGTGCCGATTATCGGTTGACGTGAGCATTGTCCCTCGCAAAAATTATAACGGTCGGCAAAAACACACGAAAAGGAATAACCTTGGCGTGAGATCTTCCGGGTTTAACGTACGGTCATTTTCAAGGTCCACCTTTCAGTCGAATCGTTCTCGACAGCTTACGCCATCTTAAAAAAAACCTTTGCTCACGATCGCTTGGCAATTTATTGCTCGACGTTCCTTGATAAGATTCTTCGCGATCGATCACCAAGTATCACACAAATGTTACAATTCTATCTCTTGGAATTTTACCGAACCAACATTATCTACTATTGACTTAGGCATCGCTTACGTATCGTATAATTTCTAATATGCGACGACTTTAGTAGTATCACGACCACTTCGTTTGCTGCGTTCATTTTTACGTTGTGCAAATCTTCGATATTCATAGTTCGTAGATAATAATCAGTCTAATCTTTCTACGAAACTTTTTCCTATCTTACATAAAGCCATTTATTTATATTAACATAGCAAATGGAAACGTTTCCGTTGCGTTTCTTGGAACACTTAACAGAACGATAATAAAAATTTGAAGGAATAAATATTCCATAGTTTAGAATAAATAAGTCGCTTTATGTAAGTCGTCAAACGCAAAAGAAGATAATAAAGTTGTAAAGAAAGCGATTAAGCGTTTGAATATTATCGAATTGTGCTGTTGAGTTGTATCGAATTATAATCACCGTTTTAATTGAATAACAGCCATAAAACTTAGACAGGGCAGAGTAATCTGGTATTATAACATCGTTCTACAGCTTGAACATTTCCGGCTAATTTCTTTTGTGTTACATCTACCATCTGTGAATTCCTGTAAATTTTATGACGCGGTATATAACGTAATTTGATAAGCTCGTTAACAAACTTCATTAACGTCGGCCAATTTTTATGCTTAATTAAACATTTCCGAGTCCGTTTCAGTGTACAACTTCGCTAGTATCTATAAACACTCTAGATATAATTACAAGACAACTAGCGAATTCATGCTAGCAGAAATTACAGATTCTTTATTCGTTTATAATTAACCCATTCACTGCCAACTACGAGATATCTCGTAGTGGAATATTATTAAATTTACATCCGTTTGAGTTAGAAATTATTAGAAGAGATAAATGCCATTTTAGCGCTATATCTCGAACTAAATATTATCAGCTTCTTTGAAATTCCTTTAAAATAAAATCTTCACGCCTAAAGCAGATTTAATTCTAAATTTTTCTAACAGCGAATGGATTAACTCTTTGCACTCGACGATTCTTCATTGAAAAAAGATTAAAGAAAGATCTTTCAAAAAATATTAATTCGAAGTCTTTTTTCCATAAAGTCGACGACATTTTTATAACGGTAGATAAGAAAATCGTATGCAAATTAAGGCATAGAACTATTTTATATATATTATATATATTCCACGTATCGTTGGGTAATTTTAAGTTTGATATATTAATTAATAGATCTTTAGAATATGATTAAATGGCGACCGAGACTCGCCTCTCGAGCGGAAAGGGTTAATTCGTTAAAGCTATAATTTATTAAAAATAAATTAACGTTTATATCTACGTAATAAAATTTTCCGTAACGTTTCGTATTAAAGGATATCCTGTGTTATTCTTGCAGGAGCAATATTTCTCTGTCCTGCCACAGTTCATGCGGGAGTGTCGACGATGGCCTCCAAGGATCTCATCCTCAGTACCAGGACACGATCCTTACCATTGAGGAACTTCGTGCTCAACTGAACTCTTGTTTCACGTAAGTCTCGCAGCTCGGTTTACTTGCCAAATCATAAATTCGTTCTGCAGAGTTGCGTTCGAAGATTGATCTCCCTGTAATTAAAATTACATTAAATTTCCAATTCTCTGCCGATCTAACTTCTAACGTAAATACGAATTTATAAACGTTTCCTTACCATTGATGACTTCATTTATACGCAATTACATATAGTATTAAAAATCGTATAAGAGAAATATAGTTAAGTTTTATTGAGTTCATATTTTACAATTAAATTTAGTCAATGAAATAATTATAATTATATAATAATATATATACAGGTAGATCTCCTACAACACGGCTCTTATAACACGGCTTCATTCTAATACGATAAAAAAATTATTATAATTTTTGTTTCACACTTTCGAAAAATTAAATTAACTTAAAATAACGACGGGAATGAATAATAAACTATACAGGAGCTTTACATGGAAATCTATAAACAAATTATCAAATGTATTAAGATTTTGTGCTTATATGGAATTAAAAAAAATATTTGTTTTCATTAAATTTTTGGAATGTAACCCCCTTTTTGTCTCTGGGTCTCGTATAACACGGTTTAATGCAACACGGGATTTTCTAGAAACCTATCTAACGTGTTATAGAGGAATTACCTATATATATAATAATTAAAGTTTTTATAATCAACCCTTTGTACTCGAGAGGTGAGTTTTAGTCGCAATTTGTTTTAATTCCATAATCTAAATAACTAATACGAAACGATAAATATATTAAGAATAATTATACGCGGAGTAACCGATTACCTTAACCCGAACACGTGCCTTTCTTTTTTTATTTCACTATTAGAAGTGTCAGCGAGAATACAAACATATAAGAAAAACTTCGGGTTAATGTCGTTCACGACGAAAAAATTCCTAGAGCACAAAGGGTTAATTGTTAACAATAGTAAAAACAGCGTACGAAACTCGATAGTCCCTTAACACTAAACGTACCGGTCTTTTAAAGAATTTTTCGCTATAAAAAATAAGCTGCGAGAAAAAGAAGAAGCGAGAAATTGAATCATATAATAATCAGATGATATAAGAATTTACAAAAATTCAAACGAGCGAAGGAAATAACAATGAACGTACAATATTAAAATAAATTTTAAAAGAGGTTATTTGACCCTACCTTAGGTTAATATTAATCCTACCGTGGCATAAATGACCGTTTTTAAAACTATCATTCGAAATTCCGCGTTCAACGTTATAGTATAAACCATTTATCTTCGTGATTTTTCTTCCAATGTACGTACAATCGATCCTTCAATATTTCCCTTTATTTCATTTTTTTAAGATCTACTACTATTTTATTTACCGGTGTTTAGTGTTAATCCTAGATTCATAAACACACGTCTCTCCTACACCTTAAACTAAAAAAATTCTTACAGCAAGTGTATGGAACATCGCGGTAGTTTGTGCCTAGAAATGCTCAGATTGATTTTTTCAATTTCTTTTTCGTGTTTAAATTGTCAATAAAAGTTGTTTCTAACTAATATTTGTAGATTTTTATTAATATCTCCCGTAATACTTAAATTAGGTGACCTTAAAAGTAAGGTGTATCATAGATATATGTTCATGAACAATGTAACCGTAAATATAGTTTATGAATCTAGAGTTAACCTAACTGTGTTATGCCTACGGGCAACTTATGCTACGCGTTTTCCCGCGAGAAGTGGATACATGTGGTAGTTGACACGAGAATAGAAGCTATCAGAAACAATTAACCCGGCTTCCCTGCATCATTTTTAATATAGGCCAGTAATTACGCTCTCTCCTTGGGCTATTGACTTCTAATCGTCTCATGATCATCCTGTATGCACGATTTCTGTCGTCCCACTTGCCGACCGTGTGGAGGTTAGGAACGTAACGTATATATAACGTGTAGACGCGCGCAATGGTCGTGACTAGCAGGGGTCCTGAGAGCGGCCTAACGCTAACCAAGCAAAGTTGAACTTTCCGAGTCGTCGCGACGTCAAGCTGACAATAGATCGACAATAGAATCCGACATGATCCGGAGTTGCGGTGATTAAATTTGTTTTAGACGCTGGCCGCGTCAAATGCCACGGAGAAATCCGGTTTAAACCCCATAATTCTTGGGCTCCATTGTCCCAATCGAATCTGATTGTTACGTCACTGGCGCTGTCGCACGAGCGATTCAAAATGGCAGATTTCGTTGAAATTGATCGCGACGCGACCTATCGGGACGTTTCCAGTTACGTCGTAGCTTATTAAATAATTTTTTTAGGCATTTGATATTTTGACCCGATATAGAAAGAAGTAGCTAAATACGTACTAGTCGTGATTTCTTACGTTTCTCTCGGGAATCCCGAAATTTCGAAAATGAGATCGATAGCAATTCTAAATTATTCGATAAGAAACGAAAATTGATATTTTAACCCTTTGGGAACGAATATCGTAATATACGTGAATATTTTTTTATTTCTTAGTGCAAAAGCTGCTTGTAATATAACGAAAAATAATTTTAAACATTTTTTTTTAACTCGAGAAATTTCCCTCGATTTGTTGTTTCTTATTGTTTAGTATATTCTCGATATGTGTCGCTGTCTTCGTTTCACGATCGCAAAGAGTCAACCTAACCTCAAAATTATTCAGTACGGCAAAGAAACTACGAACTTTCATGTACAAGGAAACGAAAATTGAAATCTATCGCTGAAATCAATAAACGTCGGCTCGACGATATTAATTATAATATTCTACGCTGTGAAAGGGAACAGGATAGCACGCGAGTTTGTACAATTTTAGAAAAATGTAACGTAGTTAGAAACTTCTATACAGCAGTGTACTGGCTGAGGATGAACTTAGGACATTTCCATAACCTATCGGGTTTACGATTACTTCCACTTCGTGATTTTGTAATTATAGGGACGCGGTACCAAGGGACTGTATTGTGCAATCGGGTTACCTTATTAATTATTACGAAAGCAACTCGATAGGAAATAACCTCTATTACAACCGAATAAAGAACACAGAATTTGTTAGAGTTAACATAAACTTCATGCACCTTTATTATAAGTACAATACAATACACGTCTTTTACGATAGAATGAATTAGATCGACTGAATTTGTTGTTACACTTGTTAAAAGATGGCATCGTTGGCTTCAAATTAACACATTGTTGACTTGTAATTTTTTTCAGAATTTATCTCATATCACTGGCTATTTCTTCGGAATTGCATGTGGAAATAAAATTTCTCTTTTATAATAAAGTACACAACTAGTTTTATTAGCTAAATAAAATAAAAAAAAAAGCGCAGATCACGAGTTGACTCGTGACCGATCAACAATGTGTTAAAAGATGGCGTCAGTGTCTTCGAATTAATTTTTATTTTTTATAAGATTATTACCGTATTAGCTAGAAAATTATATCTTTTAGTATTATTTCGCGTAATTCTAAAATGTAAGCCTTTCTTAACCATTCGCTTTTTTATTTGTAGATGTGGGGTTTCGTGGAGCGAAGAACACGTTTCTCTCGACTGCAGCGAATGCGGTGGCTATTCCCTCCAACGACCGTGCCCACTTTGTGACGGACGTTGCCGCACCTCGTGGAAACGCGACCTTACTATGGTAAATATCTATTTTTGCCCTTAACCATAGCGCATACCTCGCAAACGCTGCAAAAACCGCCATGGCCAATCAGTCGTCTTCCTTAAAGTCCTTGTCGAGAAAATAAAATCAATTTTAACGTTTAAACCGCATACTCGATGTTAATCGTAAGACGAACAGTTTTACTTATCGATTATGCGAGTGACATTTACAATAGCTACGAGTTACCGCCAAGGTCATATTAACGACCGCCTTGTTCGTGATAAGCCCTAACAAACTTGGTCGTGCCAGTCAGTTGATAAGAATGAGTTTAATGTCAGCTTATAATAATAAAGTTTTCATAGTTCGCTTTCTCAAAATCGGCAATCGAAGGTGAAAACATCACGCGTGAAGATTCGTAACGAAGTTTTATATAACAATTTCTGAGCAATTAAGGATAGGGAAACGATAATTGGTACCATCGCGTTAAAGATAATACTATTATCCGATATAAAGGAATGTAATCTATGTAGCATAATTTGAAAAAAATGCCAAATTACCGGAAATATTAACCCTTTGCACTCGAGAGTATTAATTAATATATGAAATTTCAAATTACCCAACGATACGTGGAATATCAAAATAAAATAATTCCATGTATTAATTTGCATACGATTTCTTATTTACCGCTTGAAAAAATCTCGCCGACTTTATGAGAGAAAGTCTTCGAATTACCATTTTTCTCTAACGAAAAGATCGTCGAGTGCAAAGGGTTAATCATATTTTAAAAACTCGTAGAACATTTATATTTATTCGTATTCATTGTCAATACTATAATGACGACAGAAAAATTAGATTAATCTACTTTTTGTCTTTATAGTCCCACGCCAGTGGAAAAGCAAGATGGATTGGCGAATGTGGACTTAGTTGCGGTCCTTCCATTGAAGAGCCATTGGTGCCAGCGTTGGAGAAACTACGAGCCACCTCGTGAACGGTGTTCAACGACGAATGCATAGAGAGACGTCGTCGTGTACCGTCAACCATGCACAAGACTTAATCCATCACCATCCATATAGCGTCACCCCACCACCATTGTGCGAATCGGAAATGTGTGAATGTGGATTCTGGATGCATAGATGATACATTATGTTCCTGAGGAGCAAGAACGGAACGGGCAACATCGGACAATGCAACCGTTCTTCTCCCATGGCTTCCTGTTTGACGATGCATTACCATGAATGGTCGATTACCGAAGAATCTTCTTAGAGCTCAAGCAAACGTCGCCGTTTTCATCGTCATCGTGAATTAAAAAGTCACTTGGATTTAAAGAAAAGCAAAGAATTATCGCGTGGAACTTTCGCTGCTGACGATTGCTTTTTGGTAGATCCGTAATCAAGGGTACAATGCAATACCACGTTCGATACTCTTGTATTATTGCAAATTTCGAATCACCTTTCGTTTGGAATATATATATATATATGTTAACCGCTGTGGCAAATTTCGGCGCACGCCTCGATTTTTCAAAATGTGTGAAACATTGATAATGGTTAAAATTTGTTCTAAAAACGCAAAGATTCGATGAATCTACAAAATTGTATACTTTGAAAAAAATTAATCGAGATTGTAATTACGTTTTGATGAAAATGGCGGTTAGTAAATTTATCGATTAATTGAGAAACATTGATGCAAGCTGTTATTCGAATTCCATACATAAGCTTTTATATATATTTTGCTGCCAAAAAAAGGTTGCGATATTTTGACAAAAGTAGCGAGGAAATATTTGCGCGAAATGGTAATAGAGCGTGAATAAGTAGTACTAAAACACATGCGCACGCGTGTATATCACTGTGTTTTACGGATCTGTAATAAGTATTCCCACGTTTAGCTTGTAACGAAAAATACATTTTAGATCTTTCTTTATTAGCTAACGTAATTTTGGTCTCGAAAGGATGCACAACGTTCAAGGTTTAAGTAACATTTTACGTGATTAAAAAGTAATACGAGTTTCTCTTAGGTCAATTTGTAAAAAGTTGGAATTTTGAATCGAAATATAGTCCAAAAGATGTAAAAACAAAAAAAAATGACTCATGTATTTATTGATACAATAGGCAAGATTTATTAAATCAAAATTAGAAGCTAAATTTTCACTAAATATTGAAGGATTATATATATATATTTTTTTTCTTTTTTAGAAAGTATTCTCATATTAATACATTCTATTGAAATATTAATGTGATAATTAAGAGAAATTTGCAAAACAACACGCAAAAATGTTTTTTGTAGGACTGAAAGACGTATCAACCTCATACAAAATTGCTTAATTTATTCTTCATTAAGATTATTTCAATTGCGGGAGCTTTCCGAATGCATACGATATATATATGCGTACAGACAATTAATTCTTTATTTCATAGAAATATAGAAGTTTGAAATTATATCAAGCACGATACGTCTTCATCTGCAATTGCATTTCTAAACGTTGGTGCTAAGTGCCAAGAACTACAAAAATTAGCCTAAGAAGCAGAGTCGTGAAAAATATCGACCGAAGTATATAGAAGCTAGTAAACGTGAATTCTTTTTACGAGTTAAAAGTACACCGCATTTGTGATGGAAAAGATGTACGATTTTAAATGTCATCGTACGTGTAGAAATTTTATTGTAAAATGCGATTTTTAAATTTGTCAAATAAGAAGTAGCTAGAAGCGCGTCACCCTCTATTTACTGTTATCCACGTAATATTATGTTTCTACTCAGTTGTAGCTAAATAACGTATATGTAGCTTACACGAGAGAAATGATCAAAGAGAAGCATTTATGTTGGTGCCAATGATTTTATCAAATTTGTACCATTCATTCTCTTTTTTTCTTTTTTTTTTTTTTTTTTTTTTTTACGATCACCGAAACGTTTATAACATTAGCTTTTGTAAAATGATTGCATTGCATAATTTGCGCACGATTCATTTTTGAACATATCTGTGTATTCTTTGATGGTGTAATGTTTCGTATGCGAGAACATATTCATCAAATCCATACTCATTTTAAATTAAACTGTAACTCGTGAACATTTTCTGAAGTATTAGCCCAGCTATGAGCTTTAGTTTAATGCTTTAGAAAATACGTTTGGTAGCAATTTTTATTTAATCCGTAAAATTCTTATTTATGACCAGAACATTAAAATTATTATTATTATGGGTTTAATAAACGATATTCGTCAGAAGAAATTGGTGTTGTTTATAATCACGATATATACATATAGTACACAATCATGCATGCGAAAAGCAAAATTTTACCCTTACAGGATTACTTAAGATGAAATAATTTTTAAATAAAGAGGTATACGAAGGTTTCTTTTTTATTGACAATCTTATGTACACTTTTAGCATGCTGCCGTAGCATGTTCACTCAGGTTAAATTACATCAAAGTACACGATTTCATCTATGTACTTTTTGATTTCAATAATTATTCACTTGCATTTCACGAAATACATAGTACGATAAAAACACACGACTGTAACAGGTAACATAGAAACATGATAACCAGAAAAAAAGAAAAAGAAAAGAGAAATACAAATCGATACATGCTGAATGTTGATAAGTACTGACACTCCAAATTTGTGTTACGTCCAAACAGAATAAATTTCATTATTGAATATTAAATACTGGAAAGCTTTAATCACAAACATATTAAGTTTAATTATTGCTCTTGTTGATGAAGCCTGTTTCTACATTAACCTGTTAACGTTAAGTATATAGCCGCATCGAAAGTGGCATACTTTTGCTGCACAACCTTTTAGGGAGTACTAGCTCATAAAGTATCGTACAAAATATCTCCATTAAATAGCTCTTAACATTATTGGGTACAATTTGCAAAATTGTTTGGTAGAAAAAGACATAACTCTGACTGTGAATTGCACAAAGAGAAATACTGAATACATCGCGTAGAGGTAGGGAGAACGTTCCTCCTTAAAAGATCTGTGCGTGAAATTACTTGCTGCCTGAATCACGCTAGAATATTTTACTATTTAGTTTACATAAAAGTAGCATTGATTCGCTAAGAGATCGATCAAACTCTTCTTTGAAATAATGAAGATAATCTCAGCACCATTATCCTACAAGGACAACTAATCTTGCTTGCAACGTGTGCAAGTATTGACAAGAATTACACTTTGGTGCACGACGTGGTTTATGTGCAGTAATAAATAAAGTTGCTGCATTGTAATGATAAAATATCGGTAACTTTTCCTTGTCGGTCGTTCCCTCCTGTACAAAAATTAGACAATCGCGCAAACGGATAATTTTTAAATATATGACGATGAAGAAATTTCATTAAGAAGCTAGGAAAGCTAAAGTTACATATTTACTTAGAATAAAACTCTAATAGGAACGAATCGCGGGGGGAACCGTCGCACATTCCTGTTTGTCTAGAGTATTGTCTATGACAGGTCTGAAATCGATAGATACCTGAAAAACAAATTTAATTTATTAAGTTGTTAGAAAAGAAACATTAGAATTTGCATATGACTTATCACTCACTTCTCCTGTTCTAACATTAACTTTCGTGAGCGTGTGTTTTCGCCAATGCTGATCCAGCGGTTTTGCCTGTTGGTTATCGAGTGGTTTACTGTAATCGTATTCGTCAATTCTATCTTTAAAATCTTCACGCGCATGAGCGCCACGACTTTCTTTTCTATTTTCAGCAGCTACTATTGTTTGCACAGCATTAATCATTAAGTTTTGTAATTCGAGAGATTCTATAAGGTCAGAATTCCATATCATAGATCTGTCCGCAACCTTAAGGTCGTTTAATTTTTTGTATAATGCAGACACCTTCTGACAACCTAATATAATTTAAAAATATACAAATTTTTATCAATGTTTAAGATAATTTTAAAATTTCAAAAATTCTACCTTCTTGTAATGTTTCAGCTGTTCTGAACACAGCTGCATGAGTTTGCATGGTTTTTTGCAGGCTCAATCTCAAGTCCGCGGTGGGAACATTACCATTCGCATTTCTAATCCAATCCAAATTCGCCACAGTTTCTTCTCCGGCATTCTAAATCATATTTAAATTATGATAATCGATTTTTGTATGTTACTAGTCGGTGGTTATTGCAAAAAAAATGGTACAAACAGGTTTCAGAGGCCCAATAGTTTGTGATGGCTTATTTTCCATTGCAATTGTTTTAGCACAAGCACGGCCAAATACGACTAAATCTAATAATGAATTTGCACCCAGACGGTTAGCACCATGTACAGATGCGCAAGCTGACTCTCCGCAAGCGTAAAGTCCAGGCACAACTGTATCCTGGTTATTTGCCCTTGTTAGAACCTGTCCCTTTATAATTTGTCGGTATTCCTCCTACATAATTTAATTTTTAATAATATAAAATTATCATGAATTCATAATACCTATAATATTTAACAGTTAATTTTTTAATGAAATTAAACGCCTACCCATATTATAATGTACCGTAGGTATGACTGGAATAGGTTCTCTCGTTACATCGACTCCAGCAAATATCATGGCCGTTTCTGAGATTCCAGGTAACCTGGCCGCTAACTGTTCAGGTGGTAAATGATGGAGTTGTAAAAAGATATGATCCTTCTCGGGGCCGACACCTCTAAATTAAGTTATGTGTATAAATAAATTATCGTAAGTCTTCTAACGCTTTTATAAACTATCAAAGAATCCTACAAGCATATCTAAATATTACATTGGGGAAAAATAAATCCATTATTTTTATAATTTTAAATGGATTTTTTTTCCCCAACCTAATGTGTCATAGTGAATCTTTTTTTCAAATAAAAAAAATTTCAACTTTTACATTACGTATATGTATATTTACGTATTTTTATGTTTATAATTATATTCTGTGTATCAAATTGCATTTTAGTTCTAATTTTAGTAATGATAGAAGATATAACTGCTAAATTAAAAGAATTTTAATATTTAATAATTTATATTTAAAAAAAAAAAAAAAAAAAAAAAAAGGAAAACTGCAAACCAATAAAAAATAAATTTTTGTTATTAGTATCTCTAGATAACAAAGTATTAAAAGAATTTTGAAAAAATTTCAAATTTTCATTCATTGTATGATTTTAAAACATCTTATACGTCTTTCGATTTATATGACTTACCTGCCTTCCCGGATTTCAATAGTCATAGACCTAGATACAACATCCCTAGAGGCTAAATCTTTTGCGACTGGAGCATAACGTTCCATAAACCTTTCACCTTCGCTATTTACGAGGTAGCCTCCTTCACCGCGACTGCCTTCTGTGATGAGGCAACCAGCTCCATATATTCCTAAAATTGTAAACAATTTTATAAATCTATAATACATATGTATGCATAGAAATCAAATAAACGTTTGCACATTGTTTTATACCAGTAGGATGGAACTGCACGAATTCCAAGTCTTGATTAGGCAAATTAGCTCTAGATATCATTGCAGTGCCATCACCAGTACATGTGTGAGCAGATGTACAAGAGAAATATGCACGTCCATATCCTCCAGTTGCTAAGACTGTATTTTTAGCATGAAAACGATGAAGTGTACCATCTTCTAAACAAAGGGCAATCACTCCTCTACATTCTCCTCCTTCCATTAGTAAATCCAGAGCAAAGTATTCAACAAAATAGTTGCAGTCATAACTCAATGATTGACCATACAATGTATGAAGTAGAGAATGTCCAGTTCTATCTGCTACACAACAACATCTATGAGCTTGGCCACCCTTTCCAAATTTCAGAGATTGTCCACCAAAAGCACGTTGATATATTTTGCCTGTAATAGAAATCATTATCTTAGATACAGTTTTGTCTAATTCTTCATATTTATTTTATATAACATATTATATATCATTTATCTCTTATTATTTTTTGTCCATATGGAAGTATTGCTCTGAAATTAAAACTTTTCATATACATGAACATATTCACATTATCAGTAGAAATGTAACAATAGTTGAGTACATAGTAACCATAAAATGTGACTTGTTATTTCTAAATGACAATAAATTCTTATGAACATTTTTCGCAATAGAATAAAATTTAATAGTGATAATAAATATTTTTTTAGAATATACTCATAAGTAATAATGCTGAAACTATTATAAATATCAAGAAGGCACAAACTATATATATTTTAATTATGGATGAAAATAGAAATGAAAAGCAAAATTATTGTAAATCTTCTGAAGAAAATTATAAAGAAGAGAAGTACAAAAGAAATTATAAGAATAATTCTCAAAAATAAGGGACTCTGAATCACATTACAGAACAAAAACAAATAAGTAAATTCTACATTTCTATTATTTACTTTTTTATGATTGGTTTATTGTAAATTCATTAATTATCATTGCATAGATAATCACTGTCTATACTTATTATTTGTTTAATTCAAGCATAAATTCAATTCCACAAGGGAAACAAAGGACCCATTCTCGTTCCCGGTCACCACATAAAAACACTAAACAATGGATAAGTTCTAATGCTTTTATAAATTTTATTCAGGACTTTAGCCAAGTAATTAAACACATAAAAAATATATTTGTATATTTACTATATTTACTAGTAAATACAAAAATATATTTACAGAATTATACTGGTGTCAGAAGCACAAAAATATTTGAAATGGCTAGTAAAAGATGGGAGAAAATGTCTCTTAATGAAAAACAGCCATATATAAAGGCAGCTATGAGAATTAAAAATAAAAAGCAAAATCAACAGAAGAATGAAAATATAAATAAACTTGATACCAATGTAGTACAACCAAGGAACGAAGAGATGCAGAAACAAGAAAAGATTGGCAAGAAAGAAAGAAAGAAGAAGGTTAGTATATTGTTTGTTTAAAACTATAACTTCTAACTTCTTATAAATATAATATATTTACGTATATTATGTGATAAATAAATCTCTGATTATAGACAACGAAAAGATCTACCAAGAAAAAATATGATACTGAATCAGATAGTGGTTCATTCACCACAGATACATCGGCCACGAATACGAATGAAGATATGAGCACATAACAATCAATTATACAAATGTAATTGTACTTAGCATCTGATATGATAACTTTTTCCACAGTGTAATTTGTTATTTGGAAGATCAAATATTCTTTCATATATTACGAAACTGTTTTTCTTAGCAAATATACAATGTTAAAATATATTGATAATTAACAAAATTAAAAAGAAAAAGAGGAAAGAAAATGTACATTTAATTTTTACATAAAGCGTAAAACAATGTACATTATAACAGTATTACCATCTGAAGTTCGACTGAAAGGCATGCCACAATTCTCTAATTCAATGACTGCCTTTGGGGCTTCACGTGTCATGTAATGAATAGCATCCTGGTCACCCAACCAGTCAGATCCCTTAACAGTATCATACATGTGCCATTGCCAGTTATCATCCTCCATATTACCCAAAGCAGCATTGATACCTCCTTGTGCAGCAACAGTATGTGACCTTGTAGGAAATAGTTTAGTAATAACGGCTGTCTTAAACCCTTCAGCAACTAAGCCATAAGCTGCACGTAATCCAGCTCCACCAGCACCCACAACAACAGCGTCATAGGTATGATCTATCAATGGATATTGCTTAGAAATGCCATCTGAGACTTTTGCAGCTTTGCTATTTGGTGTATAATGCAATTTGCGATTTGCGATAACAGGTAATCCCAATTTATTCTGAAATAATACGAATATATAAGAAAGTTGGTTAGGACTAGTAAAGATATCACATATATACTAATTACAAAATCATGACTGGATCTTATCTCTATAGTGTCTGAACTTAGCATGTGTGAGTGTATGCATGTTCTTATATACATGACTATGTATATATATATAGTATAACCACATTGCATTAATACTCTATTTATAAAACACAAAACAGTTTTAGAAACTGAATTGAAAAAAGCAGCATGACACTGTTTAAATCATTACAAAACTCGAGTCGATTTAATAAATAATTCGGCCATAGTTCGACATTTAACACTTATTTCACTCGTGATATATCCATTTTCACTGACATTGCAACACCAGCAATCTGTGAACGAACATTTAATCTTGAATAATATTTTTCGTAATAAAATCATCCCGACAATTTTTAAATATGCATATCGTATGTATTATATATTTAATATGTACATGAAAAATTATAATTTTTGTAATAACTCGTGTTGTTATAATTTTTTTAAATTTATTTCAACAATAACGATTCCTTTTAACTAAGGATAAAAATATAATAATGATATATAAAACATAAAATTATGTAATTAATAAAGACTCGTGATTTTCGATGTCACAAACAAGGTTAATTGCGTTTCGAACAATTTTATTGGAATATAACGAAAAAATATACTAATAGGCCATTATTTATTAAACTTGTCACATAAATGATTAAAAGCTGGTTACATAGCAAGAAGTAAGAACTTTTATCTAATGGAAAATAATGATTTCACAATAAAACCATAATACTCTAGTACCTATGAATATCATTCACCATATGGAGGCTAAGGGGAATGATACGTGGTTCGTGACAAACTATTTATTCTACAGTACATTTAAATTTCAATCTTCTACATTCAACTGATATATTAAACAAAACTTCACAGTGTTACAAAATTTATTTAAAATCTAGTGAGTTTCATGAGATATCACTAAATACGAAATAAATGAACGAGATTAAAACTTAGTTATTATCTAAAATAATTCTATTGCATTTTCATTCACGTTGAATATAGAACGATGAATATAAGGCGGAAAAACCTGAAGACGATAAAGTCAATAAGTTTATAATAGATGAAATCATAATTTAAAGAGTGTAATTTCGCGCTAATGTCAGCTTCCCGTGCCGGTAACTCATCCGCAATTATAATTAAACTTCTAAAGCGTGATACGGCAGTCGGTTTCATTGTCGCGTATTTGGGCTCGATATCGAGGTAGAAAAGGCGCAAATAATTGTTTGTTTAGCGAAGATAACGGAAATTAGAATCACCGTTACCTACTTTGTAGTGAAAAATCATGAATATTGTGCAGGCCGGCTAGTTACGGGGTGGCGCGTACGAAATGAGGGAAGTGCGGCAAAAAAAAGATATTCGATGTTAGAATCGTCTGCTAAACGTTCTCCTATCTACTTCGAAACCATTCAAACCGATATCAATTCAATTATTGTATTTTTAGTAGCTATTTATTCGTTCTTTTTAGATAGCAACTAAAGAGTATGAGATGTATGTAACGAAGAGAATTTTGCGAGAGAATCGATACAGGTATACGTTAATACGTGCTGGTAAACTTACGTAATTGATCAACGCCGAGTATTATACAGTAAAGGTGGATCATTGTTAGATTAAAAATTATGTAACTTAACGAAAACCAACTTACCAACGTCGTCGTGGGAGGATTCTTTGCCAGTAAAGACGACAGCTTCAATAGACCACTCATCTTGATGTAATGTCACTTGTCTAAGTGAAAATTTTGTTTTTAACAGTGACACGCACACCTTTTTGTTGAATGCGCGATTCGGCTACAGTGTGTAACTAACCCCAATTTTCGTTAACTTCACTCCCGCACTTCTTGCACGGCGACGTGAAGCGTTCAAGTCGGTTGAGTACCGACTACTGGCGGAAGCTCCCTGATGAATACCAGTGCTGCCAATCGTATCGTCATGAGATAACCTCACCTTTGAGGTATTCACTAATTTTTTATTTCGTTCCTATCGTTCATCGTTCGTATGCCTCGATTCTCTTTAACACCGATAATCTAGAATTCCTTTATTATTAATTCCTTGTTTTTCGAGATTTCGAAGTGAACGTCACGAACAGTAGTTAACTGTGGGCGGGAAAATCAAACGATACCGCGAAAGAAATCAAGTGGTTCTCATTTCACTTTATGTATGATGGGGTGTTAACGGTATTTCGAATTATGTAGCTGTACAATTGCGTGGGTTCTAAAGGGAAAGTACTCGTTATAACCTATGCAATGTACATCATACTCTTACTTGCACTCCAAACGACGAATATTAATCTGAAAAAACTTAAATATTTTCAATTTCAATAATAAATCACGATACGTATCGATGTGATTTAAAAGCGATAAGAAAAGCTGAAAATACTTTAACACTGAAAAGGTACATTTATTTACAGTTATATAGTATTTATCTTTTAAAATTTTAATTTCATATTTTATCATTTGTCGGAAGATAGGTTGTACGCGAATTCGATTTCAAATGTATACAGTACGGTGTTTCAGAAAAGTTCATAGTCCGCGATTGTTTGTGTTTTGAATTCCACAGTGATTGATTTCGCAAAAATTCTCGCATTTGGCGAGGTTGTTAACACAACTGCTAACGGTGCCCCTGCTTTACCGAGCTTTATTTCCTGCAGCACGGGGAGAAAGAAAAAAAAAATGAGAAAGATTTGTCGTGCTCCGGGGTTGGCGGCACGACGCATGTTTCGCTTCCCTATTGGTTGATTCTTCGTAGGCTCGTCTCTATATACATAGGTAAACCTTATACTGTATGGTGGGGTATTCACATAGACAGGCTGTTCAACCAGATGTTACTAACACAATTGCGATTCAAGTATTGTGCGGTGTAGGAGTAGTTTATGAAACAGGTTAACTTGCACTCACACGATCGCAACTAATATAAGTATGCTCATATTCAAAAGTGTAAGTGTAACGCGGATGTTTAACTATTCCGTGTGATTTATTTCTTTTTTTTTTTTCATTGATCTTTGGCGTTTGTTTTTCTGTTTATGAAAACGGTGTCAATTTATATATAAATATTTGAATTGTAATTTGCAACGTATTAGCACTTAATCGATGTTTGAAATTCTTATTCTAAATACATATTCTTAAATATTCGATTAAAGTCGATTATTTGATCAATCTTTAAGTTAAGCAAAAAAAAAAAAAAAGTAGAATCGCTCTACTAATTATTTAGAAAAATATATGAAAGACGAAAAGTAGGTAGCGAATTCTGCAATTAGGAAATTTTCTGCAGAGACAAGAAAGTTGTACAGTTATAAAATTGCGTAACAAGAAACTACCAATATCTTTTTAGATTTTTATATTTGAAATTATTACATCTTATATTCAATACAATCAAATAATGAAATTATTTTATATATATTTTTAATTAAGCTTTTGCATACAGCTAAACTTTGTTTTTCGAGGCTTTTGTTCACTTATTTTACGGTTTTTTAAATTTTGTTGGACTTTTATCTTAAATTTAAAAACGTACATTTTTCCAAATATCATATACTCTTTGCACTTTTCGTTTTTGTTATTTCTTAGTCTTATAATAATTCTTCCGAAGTAAACGTAATCTCTTAAACACACGGAAATTTAAATTTATGAAATCTCGCGTAAAATAATTATTAAAATAATAGAAAAAGAGATTACACATTTCATTTTTTTTTTTTTCATTGTTTCAGATTTAGCTTCAATCGTTTTTTTTTACAATTTATTTCGTCACCTGCTTTTTATTTTTTTTTTTTTTACAGCAGAAACGGATCGAACTAACGAAGTAAAGAGTATATTCGTCAATATCAAGGTTTTGCGATCTCACGGTCACCTGCATCGGACAAAAATTAACTTAAGGCCATCACATAAAACTTTCCGTTCCGCAACATTCAAGGAAAGATACGTGTAGTATCACTTTCAGAGAACTTTTCGAAGCTGTGGAAATTTCGTAAGTTTCTCCTAACAATAATTATTATTAATTCGATAATTTTGAAAAAACGGCAAAAGCATTTCCCTTTGCCGAACGTTCAAATCGCATGCGAAACACAGAGAATCAGAGAAACATCGCATTTTCTAACATCAGGATTATTTAAATAATTATTTCAGACGGCGTTACCAACGAAATACGAGGCGTCGATTGCATTATGTAACACCTATCATCGTTTCAATTAACCATCAGCGGCTATCTTGCCGGAGCGAACGTGAAATTTACAAACGGCCGTTTTACTTTCTCCTCGCCGGACAAATTCAGGAGCAGCAGATGCTAATTTTTAATCGCGCTACAATGTTGGAAAGTGGTCGTAATCGGCGCGAAAAGAATGGCTTTCACTCCGGAGGACGCGATTCCGGTCGTTAAGCGATGCGTTTCGTCGATGGAGTATGCAAATAAGGTGGCAGACAGGTCTGCGCCTCCGGTTGGAATTAATTAATTGCCATAGCACCGTTCGGACCCGATAAATAAACGACATATAGAGCAGAGGCGAAGCCCGTGTGTTCGTTGCTCTTGTAATTCCAAGATAACGAACGTAGCTCGTGTCAGCTTTATCAGTCACGATAATACGAGGAATGTTAGTTATTGATGGTGTGTCAAAAAAAAAAAAAAAAAGGATTGGAAAGAATGGAAAGGAAAAGCGAATGAGGAACTGGAAGGAGAAGGAAAATCTACTGGGATTTAATGGTCGTGTTAATATACTCGAACCGTTGGAGGAACGTGTTGGGCCTCTGATTCGTCCAGTGTCGTGTCGATGACGGGACGATAAGAAATGCTGATCTGTAAAAGCAGTGCAAATGTTTTTGATGTCTCGACTGATTAAGAAAAAAATATGTAATCGCGACAACGTACAATCTCGCAAATCTCGAACGTAATCGTTGATAAAGAGCGAACGAGAAATACACGTTGGATTTTTGTTAAGATTCATTGTTTCTCTTCATTTGTAACTTTGATAGATAGAGAGTGCAATTCCTTTCTTTTCCGTTTATTCAGTGAAAGTTCAGTTGATTCGTTATTTATAATTTTATATAATAAATGGAATATGGGAATAATATGAAACAGATTTGGAATTATCGTTACATTTTCTAAATCTAGAGCATGAGATGGAATAAAAATTGTTATACAAATGGACATTTTTATAAGATAGAGCGATTAAAACAGCGTGTACCTAGCATTCCGTTATTCTTCCACTTCGTTGAATAACCAGCCTTCTTCTGCTCATAATTTAACACATGGTGTGACTGATAACGTCTGTTTTGACTAGTTATCTCGTAGTACCGTTACTTTTTATTTTAGGGTTTAAATTAATGCAGAAATCTGTGTCAGCCACTTAATACGGCGTTCTTGGAATTATGTAAATTAACAAATGCTAATTTCTCGAAAAATATGTAGTTATATAGCTATAACCAGTCACTCCGAAATTATATTCCAGCGAGAATTCAGCATGAATTTTGTTAATATTAACAAATTCTATTTGAATATTCATTCTTTTCTTCACATAAATAATTCTTTATCCATATTCAATTTCATTAAATTCCTTATACTAGTACTCTATAGCGTAGGAAGAAACTATTATTCGAATATATTTTATCTCCAGAATACAAGACAAGAGACTTTCAGTTCTCATGACTGCGTTTAATTGTACTGTGTTTAATATTCCATTTCTGGGATCATCGACATGCTGGATTCGCGATATAGAACAATATCACAATGTGGTAAAACAGTAGAATTCTTCTTTAGGTTTTATAAATAAGGAAGTGTAGCTTTTATTTCTCCTGATTTGGAAATTGGATTTTACGCGTTTTATCAACGTTTCGATAGCGTCCGTTTTTTTGCTTCGGACAGTCAGAGATTCAAAAATCCAGTGTCTGGTACTAGTTCGACCCATTGATAAGAAAAAGGAGCGATTGCAATGCTACGAAACACGCTGAACTAAAACATAGCGATATATCTCAGCATAGCGCAAAGTACATT